>NW_026623053.1:7487684-7785184 GCF_023065955.2 Ursus arctos | reverse complement strand
AAGATAAATCAAATGATTTTCTCACTTGACTTAAATGAGAAATAGCATAGCCAGGATTACAGACAAGTTGTGACGGCTCTACATACTATTCTTACTATTATTCTCTTTCTACCCTGCACCTCACATTCATTCTCAAATTCCACTTCATTCCTCGTTCATGGACACACACACACGTACATATGAACATGAATGTAGCATGACAGTATTTAAAAATAAACTACGTATTTTTTTAAAAGATTTTATTTATTTATTTGACAGAGAGAGACAGCCAGCGAGAGAGGGAACACAAGCAGGGGGAGTGGGAGAGGAAGAAGCAGGCTCATAGCGGAGGAGCCCGATGTGGGGCTCGATCCCAGAACGCCGGGATCACGCCCTGAGCCGAAGGCAGACGCTTAACCGCTGTGCCACCCAGGCGCCCCTAAACTACGTATTTTTTAAAAAGTCATTCGCTCACCATTCAAGAAGAAGAGTTCATCATCTACAGTGAACTGAGAGAAGAGATAATATGAGCAAAACAACCACAAAGAGTCAACTTAGTAGATTTTTAAATTTTAGATAGAGTTTGAAAATCTCTAGCAGAGGTAATGAGCTTGAAAGTCATGGCTTTTATTTTCAAGAGCCAAGCACTTGAGAAAAAAAAAAAGAAGTTTCTCTTTCTATTTTCTTCTTTCAAACACTCAGTCTTGTATATTAAGAAACAATTGAAAATTCAGAGCATGAGTTTATAAGTAAAACCAATGTTTCTCAAAGCATGGTCTGCAGCCCATGTGTTTCGGAAGCATCTAGGGGATGCCATAAAATTTCAGGTTGTGAAGCCCCATCCTGAGCCTTCAAGGACAAGGACAAGAATATGAATTTTAATGAGCAGCTTAATTTTCCTTGTCCGTAATAAATTTTGAGTAGTTCCGCTTAAGCTATGTTACAGAGAAGACACAATGAGATAGTCATTTTTTTTTTTCCTGCTCAAATGGAGATACATGTTTGGCCAGCAGGAAAAAAAAAGAGATTTGGAGGGATATGCCTGGTGTAGGTGATTGAGGGTCCCTGAAAAGGGTGCACAACTCCATCTACACCAACCCAGGGGAGGTGGTGGGATCACAGAAACACCACTGGAAACCTCAGTACCTTTGGGGAAGCTGCACAGCAGACAGGACTAAACCATGGTCTGATTTCCAGACTGTCTCTCCTCCAGGAGACTGCAAATCTCTTACTAAGGTCCAGTTTCAGCCTTACTCCAGAATAATACAAGGGCACCAGCAAGGGAAGACATCTAGTGATGAGCCTTGGTGAAGCCTTGCAAAACCCGGGTACCCCAGGGGGTGTCTCCAGGGAGTGTAGTCATGCCCCAGAGGTTGAGCAGTCAGTGACATGCAGCCAGAGTAACCAAGTGTTATTGGTTGAGACGTGTCCTCCCTCCCAAAAAGGTCTGTTGGAGTCTTAACCCCTAATTAAGACCTCACTTGTAGATAGTATCATTACAAAAGTAATCAAATACAGTGAGGTCATTAGGGTGGGCACTAATCAGAAATGATGATTTTCCTTACAAAAGGGGGGGAATTTGCATTGCAGACAGATTCGCATAGAGGGAAAACAGTGTGAAGAGACAAAGACAGGAGACAGCCATCTACAAGCCAAGGCCAGGGGCCCGGAACAGATCCTCCCCGACAGCCCTCTGGAGGAACCAAGGCTGCTGACACGTTGATTTCAGACTTCTAGCCTCGAGCAGCCTGTGGAAATGGAAATGGGACTTAGACAATTTGCAGTTTTCCAGAGGAAAACAACCTGGAGTCACACCATGATTCTTTCTGTTCTGACATCCTCTCAAATTTACTCAGGGTTTCCACTGATCCTTCTATCATCTAAGGACATGGGTGTCGAATAGCACAGGGCCAGAGACTAAGGCCCAAGACCGGGTGAGGAGTGTTATACGTCAGCCGAAGGCAGACAGGAGCAAAGCTGGCATACAAACCTAGCATCTCTCAGGTGCTTCAGAAACACCTATATCCTTCTGCTCTGCCCTTGGTTGGGGGACGGGGGATGGAGCGGGAAGGGAATCCTGCATTGAAGGAGTCATTTCCAAAACAATGCTCCTTACAAGGAAAGTGACCACGTTACCTCAGATTGGCAGTCACCATCAGCAAACCGAAACATCAGCGCTTAGCCAGCGATAAAGAAACAAGGAAAAAGGTATTGATGTATTTTTTTTACATAGCCAAGTTTGTAAAGGTGTAAGTACATATATTATTTTCGTTTCAGCAAATATGCTTGGCACCTAAGTAAAGGTTGAGAATACAGGGATGAATATCTCCATTTATTGACTGACGCAAATCAACAAACAGGATCATCCAGATGGTGTCAAAGTCACATCGCCAGCAACTCGTGAGTAGGCATCAATCCCATGAACGTTTGCCCCTGTTGCCTGTCTTTTATTCACTAGGCCTTAAGAAGTCTCAAATAGAATAATAAGATAGGTATTGAATTGTAATAAATAATTCCATAAATGTTATAAGAAATCCATGAATAGAGTGAGGCGGGGACAAGCCACAAGGAGTCACTGCTGCCAAAGCTCTCAGGAAATGTTATAAGGAGAAGTAATTTTTTTTTTAGTTGTGTTTTGAGCTAGGATAAGTGTTTTGGAAGCAATGAATGGAAGGAACGGTGTTCCAGAAGAGGGACATCCTCTGCCAGCCTGGGGTTATAAACGGTTATGGCTTGTGCAGAGAAGGTTGAAAACCTGGGCCACCCAACCACAGCACGGGTCTGCCAGGGGACCAGGTCTATCCTGGGAAGGTGGGTTGAGCCAGAATGTGAAGGCCCTGCAGTCATGCAGTTTTATAAGTACAGAAATGCCCATGATCAGATTTATTGGCAGAAAGAACTAACTGAGGGGAGAATGGAAAGTAGGCCTGTAGAGGCAAGCATGTGACAGGAAAACCCAAGAAGGGGAATCCCTTTGCAGTGAGCCTGGAGAAAGATGATAAGACCACAGAGGGCAAGACACAGACTTTGGAGTCCTTCTCAAAGTGGAATCGGCAGAAGGTGGTGGGTAATGGTCTGTGTGGAGTGCAAACGAATGCACAGTTGAGAACACTTGGGTCCTTCCTCGGTGCGGCAGGTGGATCGGAATGATTGCAAGCATGACGGGAAATCTGGGCAGAGCCTCCATGCAGCCATCAGTATTTGTATGAGCTCCTACAGGGGGGACTTGTATGCAGGGAGATGAAAGCTAGCCAAGAGGCTGCGGCCAAAAGAGCAACGTTTAAAAGCTTAAGCATAATGGAACTCTTGGCATGTCTTTGCTCAGACTTTAAGCCATTTTTTTCTTAAATGCTCTAAATATTCAAGAAATGTAAGGTTTTAGTGGAAAGAGTTCTGACGTAGTAGGGTTTGAGTGCCAAATTTGCCACGAATTAATTATGTGGCCTTTGGCATGTTACTTAATCTAACTCAGACTTATCATCCTCATCTGTGAAACTGGATCTTCAAGGTCCCTCCTTCTCGCTTTCAAATGTAATGATTCCTACGAGTTTCTTTGAACTAGAGGATTCAAATGGAAGCATATCATAGGCTATTTTTCTGCTTCTACTGAGAACAAATTCGATAGACTAGAAAGATGATGCAATGCACTGGGATATGAGAAAAATGATCAAGACTAGGTGGAAATTTTCCCAACTCATCACTGCAATTTATTAACATAACGGTCATCATTAATAGTGTTTGTGAAGAGAAATGCTACATCATGTAGAAATGTCTTCTTTGTTTGAAAAGCTTAGGTTCCAAATAGGAAATAACATTTGAATGTTGAATTCTTACAACAATCTAACACCTTACAACAACAAGGCAATGTATTGTTATATATTATATATAAATACCACTATGCATATAATAGCACTCGATATATTGGCTCTGCAAAGAGGGAGAGAGATGATTAATCCCACAGCCTTGCCCCTCTCATTCCAGTTATTGTACATAACAAAAAAGCCTGACTAAACTTAGACTTAAGGCTCCTCAAAGAGAAAAATTGTTGTTGAGCTTGTCTTATGACTTGCCATAATAAAATGACCCATTTCTTAAAAGATGCCCCACTCTCTCAGAGCCCAGAGGAATTCAGGCGAAGACTTTGCAAGGTGAATGAATGGCCCTGAGCGTAGACATGCCAAGCTAGTAAGCCAGAGAAAATCATTTCAACCTTCCTCCAGGAATTAAATGGTTATTGATTGATATGGAAGATACCGTAACCTTTCAGATTAAATGAAGAAATGTTGCTGAACGCAATTAAAATTTTTCTAATGTAACACTGTTTGCAGAGTGCATTTTTGACTAAACTCCATCTCTGAGGTTAATTACCGTGTCTTGGGTCCAGGAATAATAGATTAAGTGGAAAGTTGGCTTCAAAGTTAAGGAATGGGAAGAAATAAGAAGTATTCAAAAGTGATTTATGTCTTCCTGATGAATTTGAGGGAGGAAAGCCAAGTAACCATACCATGCTTCTTCGGTGTTAAAGGTTTTAGGCCAACGGAGTGGTATAAAATTAAAAGGGTGTTCGTTCCAGGAGCCACTCCACATTTCGCTCATAATTCGGAAATATCTCATTCTTGCTAGTTAGGCTAAAGGTAAAATATATTACTGAATGTTCTGGAGAGATTCTAGGGAATATGAATGGCCTTTATTTCTGAGGAACTCCCAACTCTTTATGGAAGACAGCACGCTAGCTCAGTTAACTACTTTATGAAGGTGGGCAAGAAAGAATTATAACCTGTAACCACAAAATCTGTTTCAAAGTGACAAGAGAGGTGTGATATTTTAGAGAAGCTAAAGGAGGCTGAGCTTTTGTCTTGAATATGCTATGATCTGGCTGGTTTTAGACAAGCTACCAAACTTGACCTGCCCCTTCTTTCTCATCTGCAAAATAAAAGAGTTGGGCTACATGCTCGCTCAAGTTCTTCTATTCTATCATGTATGAATGGTAAATACTGCACAATTAGAAACAGTAAAATGTAAGTAGAAACCTTTAATTTCAGCTGGAAGGGTCCCTGCTCTGCCCCTGCCTCATTGGAACCATTCTGGCTAGAGAACGTACACTTCTGGGGCACTCCAACGAAACTTCTGTTATATAAAAGCAGGCTTCCAAAAAGAGAAGCCCAAGAAAGGGCCCTTTAAAAGTGTAGCTCACTGTGGAAACAGCAAAGAATATGTACTAAAAAAAGACGAAAAGGCCTTCATGACACATTCAGCGAAGAGATACCCTCATAACTTTTACCCGTTAATTGATGCATAAAAGGTTGTGAAGATTAATGTACATCAAAATCAAAACTAAATTGAATTTTTGACATTTTTGAAAATAAAAACCCCAAAGAATACATAGGTGCCTTTTGATTTGTCACAGCTGGAAGACTCTGAATCAGGAAGCGCGCTAGGAGAGGCCATTAAGTAGCGTTAGATGGTTTGTCAGTGTGGAGGAAAAGTAATTGAAGAACCAAACTGTGTGTATGGGCATTGCATTTTAAAATATTTACCAAACAGAGATAAAGTGAGTTTTTTTTTTCTTTCACAACTAAAGTACAAAATGTTGATTAGGTAGTCAAGAGGAAAGTTTTATAATTAAAATCCTTTCTAGAAAATTCAGTCAGATTAAATAATCTTTGCTTGAAGATATTTCTGGTGTGCATTAAAAAAAATATTGGCCGGGGCGCCTGGGTGGCGCAATGGTTAAGCGTCTGCCTTCGGCTCAGGGCGTGATCCCGGCGTTATGGGATCGAGCCCCACATCAGGCTCCTCCGCTGGGAGCCTGCTTCTTCCTCTCTCACTCCCCCTGCTTGTGTTCCCTCTCTCGCTGGCTGTTTCTATCTCTGTCGAATAAATAAACAAAATCTTTAAAAAATATATATATATTGGCCATCTAAACTATTTGTTTTCTCCTTTTCTGAGCAGAGAAAAGATTTAAAGGCCAACAACGGGTGTATGAGAATGACATTTGAAAACAGCAATGTTATATGGGATGAGTATAGAAAGTAAAAGGACCAAAATTCTTAGTAATGGTTCAATAAGACTGTACATTTGAAAATAATTTCAGATCACCTCATTCTGATCCCCTTAGCCTTAGTCATAAGGGCAATCACTGATTTTTTTTTAAAGAAACAACAGTGAAATAAGCAAGTGCTAACATGTCAGTAATCAATGAGATTCCCAGTTCTAGCTGAAAAAGAATACTAATACTAATAATATTAATAATCAGGTGAGTGTAATTCCTTTTATAGTAGATATACAATGGACAACATGTGGCTCAACACAAGGTCTGTATTGGGATCTAAACACACAGGGGAGCTACTTGGAAGTTTCACTTGTCTCCCCATGGTCTAACGTGCCCCAGGAAGAGGTCAAGTTGCAACAAATGGAAAGCAGTTCTACCATCCAAATAACTGGCTTTATCTGATTCCACTCATAAGAGCCCAGAGACATGTTTTTCTCCTTAAACAGGATGTATTTTTTTTTTTAACTGTGCCATTAGTAGTAGACATGGCTGACAAAGACAGTACAGAAAGGGACGTGCATTTTGATAATTCCCGAAAGCTCTTGTGACTTTCCTCTTTGTCTTTATTTCCAATGATTACTTTAGCAGTTGGCAAAACATCATCGTTCACAAGATGCATGTGTCAAAAACAGAGAACAAACCTGGTCTTAAAAAACTGACTTCCACATGGAACAGAAGGCAGGAACAGTTTCTATTCTTGGAAGGACAACAGGACTTTGTTTTAATTAGTTGTGAAGGATCTAAAACGAAAATTCTAAATGAGGTTAATAAATCAAGAAGAGTTAAAATGAAAACAAGTTTCATAATCAGCTCGCAAATAAACACTGCTGCATATTTTATTAAGGCTAGTCCCAGGGCTGAGGCAAGTCAGAACAGATTTTTCATAAATACCTACAGTTCAAAGCTTTTAGGTGGAAATAGATCATGAGAAAACATTTTAATAAGCAACACCACTATTCAGTAGAATAGCAGCAAGCAATCAAAAACTATCTAGTAGAAAGCCCCTTCTCCCTGAATGGATTTTTCCTTTGTCTCCAGAATAACTGTTTTCAGAATCACCTGCAAAATCAGTCTAAAACATCTAGTCATACCCCATTGAAGTCATCCCTATTTCTCACTGAGCATAAAGTATTTATTTAACATTCCAGCTCTTGCAGTGAAGACTCTGATTGAGCTAAGGTTTCTCTGAGGACACCGCACACCCTTATTCCTAACGTCGATCATACTTAAGAGTGTAGACAGTCTGAAACGAACTTTCCTACGTACTTCGGTAAAGATTTCAAGTTTCTACTGCAGAAATAGACGTAGATGACTCATGTAAAAAATTCATCATCATAATAGTAATAACTTCAGAGGACATTGATAAATTTAAATACAAATTGTCAGAAATTCAGATAAAATGTTGGTTCTTTTGGGGCGCCTGGGTGGCACAGCGGTTAAGCGCCTGCCTTCGGCTCAGGGCGTGATCCCGGCGTTATGGGATCGAGCCCCACATCAGGCTCCTCCGCTGGGAGCCTTCTTCTTCCTCCCCCACTCCCCCTGCTTGTGTTCCTCTCTCGCTGGCTGACTCTGTCTCTGTCAAATAAATAAATAAAAAATCTTAAAAAAAAAAAAGTTGGTTCTTTTAAATCCTGGCCTGGAGGTCTATGTAAAGTAGTGCTAGAAAGATAATCACAGGCCAAAAATGAGGTCAGCCACCGATGTTAAGAGCCCCACATCAGCAAACGAAGAGTAAGCCTAACCTCACTGTGGTCTTAGCCCCTGCCCCAGGAATGTAACCTTGCACCAGTCAACCCGGAATGTTCTGGTCAGCTCTACAGCATTAGGAAATTAACTGATGGCCCCTTTCAGTTCCCCTTCGGGGGCCACCTCGCCTGAAGCAGCAGGCTCTTTGCTAGCGATATCTTTTCTTTTTCCATTCCCTCTCTACCTTTCAAAACCTTTCCGTTTCTGCAGCTCAGCTCGACAAAGCTCCTTTCTGTTTGCTGGATGGGCTCCTGCCTGATTCATGAATTGTTTAAGAAAGCCGATTAGATCTTCAGTACTCTGTTGGATTTTGTTGTTTAAGAGTAGTAGTTGCCGCTACCCCAACGAATGTTATATAGTGACAAGAACGTTGAGACTAAAACTTGTAATCACAATATTTAAGTGTGGGAGAAAGAAAAACTTACGAAAAAGACTACGGTCAAACAGTGAGAGTCACCAGTCAGGAGATGTTCAGAAGGAGATGGGGGACTGATCAACTTTACCAAGCCCCACAGACTTCTGAGTAAGAGAAGGATCAATAGTAGCCGTTGGATTTAGTATATTAGGACAACACTGGGACCCTAGCAAGTGCTGTTTCCATGGGAAGCCATAGTAATGAGTTGAGAACAGTGAGAAGCAAGGAGTTGAAAACAGCCACCAGTTGTTCTTAAAGCAACTTTGCTGTGCTTAATCCAGAGGCAGAGGCGTGGGCTTTCGTCCCTACCTAGATGTTGAAGATACAGCCTTGCGCAAGCCTTTAACATCAAAGAGCTATAGGTCTTCACTCTGTACGTGTAGGGACAATAATAGTACCACCCAGAGTTTTGTGAAAGTGACATGAGATATTGCATGCCATTTGCTAGAATGGCACCTGGCATATGGGAAGCCCCCGATAAATGTTAGCTATTATTTTGAGAAGAGGAAAGATATAAAATCAAGTGTGTCCTTGGCGACTCTGTTTTGTCTCAGATTTTAGGTGAATAGGTGTGTCTGTGGAAGTAGGATGTTTTAAATAGGAATAAAAATTGACCCCATTTATAAGCTAGAGAAAATCAGTTAGTGAAGAAAGAAAAGGAGATATCTGAATTCTTCTTAGGGAAGGGAATGTCTCCATTTGGAGAATATGCTTTCAGAAACCTACTAGGGACAGATGAGATATTCTGGATGGTAATTTTAGCTGGTGTCAAGATATCAGAAGAAGGAGGAAGCTGTTTTGAATGAAACATGGAGAAGAAAGTATGCTTTTTAATAATGAATGCAGAATCCGCATCAAAGATTTGGATACAAGTCGTTTTTTGAAAGGTGGTCCCGGGGAGCAAGGGTAAGTGACCCCAGGAATTGAAACTGGGAAGGAAAACAAAACAAAACAAAACACTGCAGAGTGTTAAATAAATTTTTACCTGATGATTAAAAGGGGAGAAAAAAGCATTTCTTGATCATCTTCCATCTTGCCTTGGTAGAGAGTTGCCCCAGTGGCCATGAACTTGACTCCCTCAGGTTTCAGGCTGTGTTCACATCTCCCCTGACTAAGCTCTGCCCCAGCATGTGATAGTACAATGTCAGAGAAGACGTAAAGATTTTTGGTGCATGCTTGAGACAAGATGCTGGCAGTTCCAGGTAAATTGAAGCCTGCGCAGAATTAATTTGCTGTAGCCATGCCTGGAATCAGAGATGAGGCCAAGAAAAGGTGAGTTAGTGAACAAGAGTCATCTGACACAGTTTACCCATCGCAAGGTTCCTGTCTTTCATGAAGTGTGATCCATAATCGAGTCTTCTAGGTTTTGACCTTCAAAAGACTTAGTACAGAGGGGTTTGTGAAACAAAACACCGCTGTCCCCCTTTCCTGTTATATTGGGCATAAGACCTTAACTGACACTCATCCTCCTGTCTTCATCACCCATTCTGACTTTCGTCCTGCCAAACTATAACTTCAGCTCCCCTGGATGCTTGCCTGTGGGGTGACGTAAACTTTGACCCCTGAGGGGTCTGAGCCCTCAGTAGCTCTGCAATTATTGAATAGTAATTCCTGCAACTGCCCATTCACCATTATTACTAGGTAGAGAAACACCAGGGAATGTTCTCGTTAATCCATTCCTGCCCCCATAAGTAGCAGTACTCCCAGCTCCTAATGGCAGTCAGGAACTCCTTTCTTTGTCTGCTGGTCTGTTGGCATGAAGATCCTAGAATGACCTGGAAATCATCATAGCTTCAAGGTCAGTAGAAAAACCTGACCTGTGGCATGGGATTCCAGGGGAAGCCTGCTAGGCCTGCACACACGCAAAGCCTATATGTGCAAGAAAGTTAACGCTTCCTTGGGCAATCCTTGGTCAACAGGGAACGGATGGATAAATATTACTCCTTGTCAGTGCTCTGGTCCCTGATGGAAGGAATCACCTCTGGGAACAAAGACCTATAGATCTACATATCTTAGGGTTGAAAACCACATTCTGCAAATGGGACACTGAAAATGGTGGTGAGAGGGGCCAACCCTATATTCAATGTTTATTTTTCAATGTGGGTATTCTAGATTTTGAGGACACAGCACCCTGTATTGGCTGTTGATTCGGCATACCAACACTGCAGGGTTGGGTTCCCAGGCCAGCACCCAGGTGATATTTGAATAAGCTATTCTCATTCTATCAGATCGACTGCCTCTGTGAAATAGATATCTCTATCTGTGCTAGGACCAATGCATTCCACGGCCACACACCCATTGCTACAAAATGGGTCCCTTATTTGGAGACAGTATTGTGGAAGAATTCATGCCAATGAAAAAATTAGGCATTGTGTAAGCTCTTACCTGGTGGTGCGGCTAGAGGAACTTCTGCCAGGGAAGATAGAAGCAAATCTGGAGTAGCTAGTGATACCATATAGAGGAACCATCATTAATTTCTGATGTTGACAGGGCAGATATTCCAAAGTATAGTAGCTAGGTCAGCCTTGGGAAGAGAGCTCATGTTTCTGGAAACATGCATAGTTTACACTCTGCCACATTGGCCTTGCCTTTCATGGCCTGTGTAAGCACTGAAATGATAGCGAGAAGGACTGTGGATCCAGAAGGCAAAGCAGAGGAAATCTTTGAAGGCTGCACTTTGACTTTCCTTTGAAACTCCTGGCTCTGGTTTCGAATAAAATCTGCTCCGTAGCTGCAGGAAATGAGGGTCTTTCTAGATGCTGCCCTCAAAGGCCTTCTTTCTCAGCATGCCCTGACTCGAGAGTTGTCTGATCTGACTCTGTCATTTTCGTTGCTTGAGTCTTCCAAAGCATGAACAGCAGCCAGTCCACTTAATAATCCTTGAAATGACCATTGTCCTCATACCACGGGTGCGTTAGAGCCACACTTGGCCTTCCCCCAGCCTTCTACTTGGCCTATTCCACTGCAGGTGAGAGACTTTGTTACTGTGATGCTATGACATACTTGGATTTCACCCTCCGCACAACTGTCCAGTACCAGTGGGTTTCATGTTTCCATCTGATGGGTAAGTGGTTTAGTTCTGGAGTCCTATCCTGTGCATCTGCTTGCTAGGTACCAATTACTTTAGCCATCGTCCCCCCCAGAAAACAAAGATTCAAAGACTTCTGCACAGGCAGTTGATTTGGAAGGTAATCAGCGGGCAGGAGTTAGCAATCAACAAGAGTAAAACAAGTAAGGAGAAAGGGGTGTGCCTTACTAAATTGGGCACTGACATAGCAACAGCACTCCAGAATACCTCCCAGATTGTCCACTTAAAAAGTGCCAGGGAGTAGCATTTACCAATCAGCCCTCTATTGGTTGAAGATTGTGCCAGGAGGTGCTAACTTTCCTGCACTTTCAGGGTTTGCATGCACATGGCCTTCCCCTGCACCCCATGCCACACCATTGGAAGAGCCTCATTCAACATGCAGTGCATAATTGAGAGGAGATGCTGTCAGAATAAAGTGAATCAAAGCATGCATGGAACTTCTCCCCTCAGCTGGAGTCAGGGAAATTGAAGACGATGGAGATGGTGCCCAAGGGACAGCTGATATGGAGGGAGTGGGAAGAATATACAGGAGGAAAGATCAAATGAAAGATCTAGGATGACTCTAGAACTAGGTGTATTAGAACTCCATATTGGTGGGTGGACAGAGGACATGGTCATGAACAATGATACCGGTTACATTTAAAGTCATAGATACTGCTATAAGCATAAGCCCCTTTTGTATGTACTTCCCAAATCTCTAATAAACTCTGTGAAGCCAATGAAATCTGCATGTTAATAGATATTTGGCAGAACCCAAGGAAGTGGCTGTTACATTACATTTAAGCCAGTCCAGTGGAAGCAATGAGGGCAGCACTCAGGAAAGGCTGGAGACCCGGAGAAAGAGAAAGTTAAGAAAATGTTATCACACCTCTCCCTAGAAGTTTGGAAAAAAGTAAAGACAATGCTTTTGGAATTCTAATAAATCATGGGATGTTTTTTTAAGTGAAGAATAACATACGAAAAAGCATACAAATCATAGGTGTATTTTCACAAAGTGAACAACCCATATGATCAATACCTATATCAAGAAGCCTGCTTTGTGCCCCCTTCCAATTACCCACCCCTAGGGTAGCCGCTTTCCTTAATTCTAGCACCATAGTTTGGTATTGCCTCTTTCTGAACTTTATTCAAATGCAAACACAAAGTTGGAGCCTCGTTTCTTTCACTCAACTTGTGAGATTCTGTACGCCATGGATTTTTCTGAAAATTAAGTTAAAGATCCTTGACAGCCGTAGCTTTGCTTCTCATGTGACTGTGAGGACCTAGTCTGTGTCTTACTCATCATTGTCTCGCCAGCATGTGGTACGATGCCTACGATCATGATAAAATGAGTGATACCTTTTTTTTTTTTTTTAATCCACCACAGGGTTGACTAGCCCAGAATCTACCCTTTATCAGCGCACGGTAAATGTGAGTCAATTCTTACATGAAAAAATTCTTGTAATTATCCATTCTTGTGTCTTTAATGTCCCTATGGTATCTCATTCTATAAATGCCAATCTTAAGTATGCAATTTATGTATGTCTGTTTTTAATTTTTTGTCTATTTAATTTTTATCTAGACAAAGGATTCTTAGTTTTGCAACCAAGAGTCTTGAAATAGTATAAAGTAATGAAAAGGACCTAGTGATGATGTGATGGGAAAGGAAGCCACTGATTTCTAGTATGTCTGAAGCAAACTGTAAGGAAAAGTAAAAATTCCAGAAGGGCTGAATTTCCTATAGTTTCAATATATTTCCATCAATGCACCTACCCCCCTTTTTTGTAGAATTTGCATAGTTACAACTATAGACCACACTGAAATTATAGATTTGGACATTTTGGTATGTTTCTCAAGGACAAAAGCAAATTTTTTGAATTTAAGCAAAGAGTACAAAAGCTGATCAAGAGTTTGCCATGAATGATTGTAATTACTAGTTAAAATTATAGTTTGTTTTGTCTTAGTAGAATCTATATATATGCTTAAAGATCAAGGAAACATCATTTACAAGTTTTTTATCTTTCTGTAACAGAGAACAACACATTCTAGCATGACTTGCCATGAAAGCCCCTTCTCTTCATTATTTGTGAACAAGTTTAATAATAGTATTGGCTAAAATGTATATAGTTATTTGTTAGCGATAGTGATAGTATAATAGTATGCTAATAATTACATAGTAAAAGCATAACTAGCATTCTTTATGTACCAAGGCTTATTCTAAGTACTTTATATATTATATATTACAACTGAGATTTTAAATATTAACTTAAGTATTAGCACATTTCGTCCTTATACAGCCCTATAAAGTACGGACTTTCATTATCTTCATTTTACAATTAAGAAAACTGAGGGGTGCCTGGGTGGCTCAGTCGGTTAAGTGACTGACTCCTGATTTCGGCTCGGGTTGTGATCTCAGAGCCCTGGGACCAAGTCCTGCTTTGGGCTCCACACTCAGCCAGAAGTCTGCTGGAGGATTCTCTCTCTCCCTCTGTCCACCACCCTCGCTCGCTTTCTCTCTCTCTCCCTCTCGATCTCTCTCTCTCCTTCTGTCAAATAAATAAATCTTAAAAAAAATTAAGAGAACTGAGCATTTTAGAAATTAAAGAGCACACACTAGCAAGAAGTAAATCCAGTATATGAACCCAAGCTTTGGAGTCTGTGCTTTTAACCACTAGGCTGTGCGGCTGATGAAACCCAAGATGAAACCTTTGGCATTTCTACCCAGTCTTGCATGAGAGGACTTCAGTTATTTCATGTTCTTCCCTCAGCCAAGTGTCTCTTTTATGTGAACCTTAAGGATGTCTGGAAGGAGAAGTACAAAGGGTCTGGAAGAGAGGCAGAGAGAAGAGCAGAGATGGAGAGGATTGGGCAGGAAGAGGTGGGGCTGGGCTTGGAAGGCAGGGGGAAGAAATGCGGAGGGCACGGAGACCAGGGGGGAGTCTTCCATACTGTGACTTTGGGCACTTACCACTACCATAAGAAAATCATTCTGAACATATAGCCGAGAGAAGGAGTATAAAGAAAATCACATGGATATTAATAAGCTATTTTAAAATAATTATTTTCAAAACAACACAGATATGAAATCTTTGCTTGGCTCTCAGACAGTTAGAATGAATATTAAAAAATTAAAAATTAATACAACCACATTAATTTTTTTAAAGAGGAAATTAAAGCACTCTAATGTTCTTAAGCATTAAAGTGAGAAATGAAAGAAATTAATAAAACTAAGTGACCAGTTCTGGGGTGATCAAGTGATGGACAAAATACCAATTGAGAGAAATAAAGAAACCTAATTACAGAAAAGAGACATATACCCTGAAGGGCCGGTCAATATAATCCAATGTAATTCTGTCCCTCCATCTCTCCCAATGCTTTCTAGTCCTTTCTGCTTTAGAAACAAAGCCAGTAAAGAATTTAATGTCTTGGGCAATATGCAGGAACTTGGAGTTAACTTATCTGAATGACTCTTCCCATGACCTATCAGACTCACATAGATAGATAGATAGATAGATGATAGATAGATAGATAGATAGATAGATAGATAGATAGATAGATATGATTGATATTTTATCATTATAGAAAGACACATTATTCATTAAAGCAAACTAGACATTTCAACAAAATCCCAGACCTCCCAAATCCCATGTGGAATTAATACATTAACACTTTTAGGTAATAAACACAAATTGGAAAAATGACTCCATTTCCCAAGACACATATGTGAAATCATTTTTGGAAGGCTAATAAGCATGTAATTTATTCATGACAAGAATTCTTAGATATTATTCTGCATCTTTATGTAGCTTGCCATTATGGGATTGACCCCGAGCATACACACTGCATATTTTCTGAGGGCTTTAACCTTCAGAATTTGAATGAAATGTATACAATCTGTTCAAACCTCAAAAAACGTCTCTCTGATTTTACTAAAAATTACTGGCAGATTGTAAGAAATTGTTTCTTAGGAAAGCACTTTACGGGTTTCATATTAACAGGTCAGGTACATTCAGCAAACCTTGGTCTTGTATTTGAAGAAAATATTTTGAGTGTGGCTGACTGAATCAAAGAATTACTAATCATTGTCAAGGAAAGAAATTTCAAATTAAATTTAACTTTATCAAATTAAGTTTAAGTTAACAACAAACATTTTTTGGACATTCTTTATATGACCTTTGGTGATCACAAAAATATAGCATGGTATGATTCTCATCAAAAACTTATGAACTTGTTGGAAAGACAATCTATAGAGATATGTAGCATAAATAACACAACAGTGTAATATGATTATTTCATGTGGTGTTAGAATGCAGTTTGGTAGAAATGGGAAAAATTTTCCTTTGGCCAGGGTTTTCATGGAAGACTGAAGTATTACCCAAAAAGTATTAAGGCTCCTGAGCACAAGGAGGAAAAATAACGTGAAAAGTGAATTGGGTTCTGGTAAGCTTGGATGAGAAAGTGTCTAGGAAGGGTGAAAGTCCCCAGCGAACTTGAAGGGAAAACTTCTGGGCCCTGAAGCTCAGGCAGGGAGAAAAAGAAGTTTGCTCCAGGGCTGAGATGTTCATTCATTCAATAATTACTTACCCTACTCGTACTGTGTATCAGGCACAGTACTAGGCAAAGATCTCCGACCTCCTGGAACTTATTTCCCAACTAGGAGAAACAAAGAGTCACGGTCAGTAAATAAAATATTTAAGTCCATGAGTAGCTAACACAGTAGTTTAGAAGTGACAAAAGCTATGAAAGAAATATTACAGCTCAATAAGGAGGATTGAGGATAACAGGGAAAGAATGGGTTGTAAATTTCGAAAGGTTAAGCAGGGTAGGCCTTGTTAATAAAGTGACATGTGAGCAAAGATTTTCAAATGTCCGGGGGGATGAGTGCTCAGGCGGAGCAATCAGCATAATGGCCCCAGAAGAAGAGACTGCACCAGCTTGTAGAGTGGCAAGAAATCCAGTGACTCTGGGATGGGAGGAGCCCGGGAACACTAACAGGAGATAAGATCGCAGAGGTAAAGGGGCCAGATCATGCAGGGCCCTGTAGAAAACCAGAAGAACCGTGATTTGCACTTTATATGAAATGCGTGTCGCTGAAAGGGTTTGCAACAGAGTAATAAATTACTTTAGGTTTGAAAAGGCTTACTCTGACTGCATTTGAGCATGCCTCCCCAAGACAGAAAAGCAAGCGGGTAACTGCAATCGCATATTTGCATCATCTTTTTTTTTATACACTTTTCCTTGCTTTATAGCTTCTTCAAGAGCAAATCAAAATCAATAACTTAAACTGCTCGTTCTTGCTTATCCTTGAATCTAAAATCATACCCCAAATCCTGGCCAATCTCAGGCGAACATTAAAGGCTACTGTGATAATACAGGCATAAGGGAAGATGAACCTGGCCAGGGTAGTGGAAGCAGAAATTAAAAAGATAAGTTTTTAGAGAGAAAGTCATCGACGGAACTCTTTGGACTCAATGTGTCCCTAAAACTCGCATGTTGAAACTCTAACCCTCAGTGCCATAGTATTCGAAGGTAGAGCTTGGCTGGTAATTAGATTTAGATGAGGTCATGAGGGGGAACCCCCCACCCACGAGGAGATTAGTGTCCTTTTTAAAAAAAAGAGAGACTTAGAGCTTGTTCTCTCTCTCTCTGCCACGTAATATAACAAGAAAATGGCCGTCTTCAGACCAGGAAGAAGGCCCTCATTAGACAACCAGTGTGCTTGGACTTCCTGTGTTCCAGAACTGTGAGAAATAAATGTTTGCTAAGTCACCCAGTCAATGGTAATATATTGTCAGCCTGAACTGGCTAATACAATGAAGTGACTAAATGATTGGATATAGGGGATAAAGGATACGAAGGAACCAACATTTCTCCCCCTTTTTTATGATAAAGAAAAATTGTGATTCCCTAGACAGATGCTTGGAATTTTTAGAAAGAAAGCTCTAGGAAGAAAGTAGGAGAGGAATCTGAGAATACTTGGATTGAAATGAAGAAGCTTCTGTTTTTTGAGTACCTGAGCTCTGCCACGCCCCGGGGTCCACACACACGTGAGTATTTTCTGATGGGAGCGCTTAAACATCAAAAAAGAGAGAGGAAGTAAACCTGCACCTAGGCATTAGATGAATCCCTCTGGTGGGGTGTTAGGGGAGGCAAGAAAGGGAGAGAAACAATGTGCAGAGTCTTCAAATCACAGCATGGATGCCTGTGCAATTAGTCTTCAGAACCTTACCCCACATCTTCGTGTTTGTCATTCCTTCCTGCTTTTCAACCACTTCATGAACTTTCACTTCCTGATTTTTGTTTGTTATCTCAGTAGTTTTCACTTCAAACTTTGGATTCTCTGCCAATTTGACAAGTTTGCTTTCTACAGCTTCATTATGGCCAGAGTTAAAGCTATTGAAAGCCACAGGCAAAGAACGGATCCCTGTGACATTTGCTATTGAGTGGTCGGAGCAGAAGGCAAATTGAAGGAGTTAAGGGAATGGATGTGAAGGATGCAAATTCGAAAGAAATAGTAAACAGTCTTTATTCAAAGACCAACATAATCTGATAAACAGAAAATCCTTTTAAAAAGGTCTTAAAAAACCCAAGCCTTTGGACTAATAAATGAGTTTTATAAAGTTATAAGCTATCAGATCAGTGTAAAAAATAAATTATATTTCTGCATACTAGCAATGGACAATCTGAATACCACATCAAGGAAACAATCTTCATTCATAATAATATAAAAACAGATAAAATACTTAAGAATCAATTTAACAAAAGAAATATAAGACCTGTGCCCTGTGAACTATAAGATATTACTAAGAGGAATCAAAGATCCACAGAGATATTCCAGATTCATGGATTGGAAGACTCGATATTTTTAAGATGACAATTCTTTCCAAATTTCTCAAGGAATTCAACACAAAAAACATAGAATCATCAGAACAAATTTTTAAAAGGAGAACAACATAGGAGGACTTAGACCATCCACTTTGAAAACTTACTATAAAGATTCAGCAATCAAAACTGTGGGCTTGGCGTAAGGACACACAAAAAGATCAATGAAACAGAATAGAAAATCCAGAAATAAATCCTTAAATTACAGTCAATTGATTTTCAACAAAGGTGTCAAGGCAATAATTCATTGGAGAATTTTCAACAAATGATACTAGGACAATTGAATATTCCAATACAAAAAAAAAAAAAAAGAACATAGACCCTTACTACTTATCATATATACAAATCAACAAAAAATGGATTACAGACCAAAATGTAAGAGCTAAAATTAGAAAACGTTCAGAGGAAAACATGGAAGAAAACTCTTTGTGATCTTGGGTTCGGCAAAGATTTCTTAGATATGACAAGCACTTCCATAAGAGAAAGAAAATTGATAAATTAGACTTCATAAAAATGGAAAACTTTTGCTCTTTGAAAGACACTATTAAAAATAAAATGGCAAGCCATAGACCGGGAGAAAATATTTGCAAATAACATACCTGATAAAGGACTTAATCTGAAATATATAAACACTTATAACTCATCAATAATAATACAAGCAATTCAATTTAAAAAGTGGCAAACTATTTCACCAAAGATACACAAAGGCTAATAATTATAAGGAAAATGTGTTCAACATCAATAGTCATTACGGAATGCAAATTAAAATTTCGTTGCGATACTGCTACATAGCCATTAGAATGGCTATGACCAAGAACACTGACAATACCAAGTATTGGCAAGGATGTGGAGAAATGAACTCTCACACACTGCAATGGAATGTGAAATGGTATAGACCTTGTATTTTTTTATTTTTATTTTTTTACTATAATAATTCAACACTTCCATATATTACTCAGTGCTCATCAAGATAAGCATACTCTTAATGCCCTTCACCTATTTCACCCATCCCCTTACCCACCTCCCCTCTGGTAACCATCTGTTTGGTCTCTATAGTTAAAAGTCTGTTTCTTGATTTGTCTCTCTCTTTTTTTCCCCTTTGTTTGTTGTTTTGTTTTTTAAATTCCACATAGGAGTGAAATCATATGATATTTGTCTTTCTCTGAGTGGCTTATTTTGCTTAGCATAATACCCTCTAGATCCAGCCATGTTGTTGCAAATGGCAAGATTTCGTTCTTGTTTATGGCTGAATAATATTCCATTTTATATATATACAACCTCTTCTTTATCCATTCATCAAATGATGGACACTTGGGCTGCTTCCATAGTTTGACTATTGTAAATAATACTTCAATAAACATAAAGGTGCATGTATTCCTCCAAATTAGTGTTTTTGTAGTCTGGGTGAATACCCAGTCATGTGATTCCTGGATCGTATGGTAATTCCATTGTTTTTAAAAGATTTTATTTATTTATTTATTTATTTATTTATTTATTTATTTATTTTAGAGACAGAGTGTGAGTGAGTGAGTGGGGGGAGGAGCAAAGGGGGAGGGAGGTGGGGAGAAAGAATCCTGGGCTCGATCACCACCCTGAGATCATGACCTGAGCTGAAATCAAGTCAGAAGCTTAACCGACTGAGCCACCCAGGTGCTCCAAAGTAGTTCTATTTTTAATTTTTGAGGAATCTCTGTACTTTTTCCAGAGTGGCAGTACCAGTTTGCTTTCCCATCCACAGTGCACAGGGGTTAATTTTTCCCCATGTCCTCACCAACACCTATTGCTTCTTGTGTTTTTGATTTAAGCCATTCTGAGGGGTGTGAGGTGATATCTTATTGTGGTTTTGATTTGCATTGCCCTGAGGATGAGTGATGTTGAGCATCTTTTCACGTGTCTGTTGGACATTTGTATGTCTTTGGCGAAATGTCTATTCTTGTCTTCTGCCCATTTTTTAACTGGACTGTCTATTGTTTGGGTGTTGAGTTTTACAAGTTCTGTATATATTTTGGATACTAGCCCTTTATTGGATACGTTATTTGCAATGTCTTCTCCCGTTCCATAGGTTGTCTTTTAGTTTTATTGGTTGTTTCTTTTGCTGTGCAGAAGCTTTTTATTTTGATGTGGTCCCAATAGTTTATGTTTGCTTTTGTTTCCTTTGCCTCAGGAGACATATCTGGAAAGATGTTGCTATGGCCAATGTCAGAGAAACTGCTGCCCTCTTTTCTAGGATTTTTTCACACATTGCAATGGGAATGTAAATTGATATTAGATGTTTTAGAATACAGTTTGGCAGTTTCTTAATAACTTACACACAAACTTATCATATGGCCCATAAATTTCATTCTTCTAGATTCCAGTATACCCAAAGTGAAAACTGTTGTCCTCCTGAAGACTTTAATGTGAATACTTATAACTGCATTTTTCATAATAGCCAGAAACTAGAAACACTAAAACTGTCCATCAAGTGGTGAATTCATAAATGTATTATGGTATATTCACACAATTGAATACTATACAGCAATAAAAGGGAAAGATTTACTGAGACATGCTACAACATGGATGAACTTCAAATCATTATGTTGAGTGAAAGAAGCCAGACAGAAGACAACATATAGTATGATTCTCTTTACATGAAATTTCCAGAAAAGACAAAACTATAGAAAAAGAGTAGTAGTTGCTGGGGCTTGAGGGCAGTAGCAGAGATTAACTGCAAACAGGCGCAAAAGGAAATTTTGGTGTGATGAAAATGTTCTAAAACTGGGGCGCCTGGGTGGCTTAGTCGTTAAACGTCTGCCTTCAGCTAAGGGTGTGATCCTGGCGTTCTGGGATCAAGCCCCGCATCAGGCTCCTCTGCTGGGAGCCTGCTTCTCCCTCTCCCACTCCCCCTGCTTGTGTTCCCTCTCTTGCTGGCTGTCTCTCTCTCTGTCAAATAACTAAATAAAATCTTTAAAAAAAAGAAAGAAAATGTTCTCAAACTGAATTTTAGTTTTATTCTAAAACTGATGATGGTTGCACTACTGGTTACATTCACTAAAAATCATTAAATAAAATCTTAAAAAAAAGAAAAAGAAAGAAAATGTTCTCAAACTGAATTTTAGTTTTAGTTCTAAAACTGATGATGGTTGCACTACTGGTAACATTCACTAAAAATCATTAAATTATATACTTATAATGCTTGCATATTTATGGTATGCAAATTATAGCTCAATAAATCTGTTTTTTGGGTTTTTTTTTTTAAAGTAGGCGTGCAGCCTACTTAAAAACAAACAAACAAACAAACAAAGCGAATTACTTTTTTAAAATAAAGTGACCTGAGTTGATTGAGCCTAATACACAAAGCTTTGGTATTTTCTTAGAAAATTTTCTGTTCCCATTGTTTTGGAAGTATTTTAAGGTAATGATAAATCCAAATAAAATGTGGAACTAACATTCTTTCCATCATTTCACCAAAACAGCAATTTTTTTTCAATTTTAATTATGATAAAGTACAAACAACATAAAATTTGCCATCTTAACCTTTTTTACGCGATAGTTCAGCAGCATCACGTACGTTGACCTTACTGCACTGCCGTCATCATCATCCGCAGAACTCTTTCATCTTGCAAAACTAAAATTCTGTGTTGTTTTAAAAAGCTCTCCATTCTTGGGGCACCTGGGGGATGCAGTCGGTTGAGCATCCGACTTGGTTTTGGCTCAGGTCGTGATCTCAGATTTGTGAGACGGAGCCCCAAGATGGGCTCTAAACTCTGTGGAGAGTCCGCTTGGGATTCTCTCTCCCTCTCCCTCTGCCCATTTCCCCCGCTCTTTCTATCTTTCTCTCAAATAAATAAATAAATCTTAAAAAAAAAAAAAAAAGGCTCTCCAGTCCTACTTCCCCAGCCCTCAGTGACCACCACTGTACTTTCTATCTCTATGAATTTGACTACACAGGGCGCCTCAGGTAAGTGGAATGATACACTATTGGTCTTTTTGTGACCTGCTTATTTAATTTGGCATAATGGCCTCAAGGTTTGTCTATGTTGTAGCATGAGTCAGAATTTCCTTCCCTTCTAAGGCTGAATAATATTGTACTGTACGTCTCTACCACAGTTTGTCTATCCATTCATCTGCTGATGGACACTTGGGTTCCTTTCACCTTTTGGCTACTGTGAATAATGCTACTATGAACATAGATGTACAAAGAGCTCTTTGAGTCCCTGCTTTCAATTCTTTTGGGTATATACCCAGAAGTGAAGTTGCCGGTTCATATGGTAATTCTATTTTTAATTTTTTGAGGAACCTTCATACTGTTTTCCGAAGTGGCTCTACCATTCGATATTCCCATCCTGAGTACCCCAGGACTGGGATTCCGGTTTCTCCACCACCTCACCAACACTTGTTATTTTCTGCTTTTTTTCTTCTTTTCATAGTAGCTACCCTAATGGGTGTGACTTATCTTTGAACACAGCATTCCCATTTTAATTTTAAGATTACTCTAGCTGACATTGGCATTAAATCATTGCTAATCAAACTTTGTGTACTTAATCTAATAGACTAAAACTGAAAGATTCAATTCCTCACATTCAGAATAATATGTTCGTCTCATACTCTCTCCAACTATCCCTTTGGGTTCTGCTGTGCACCAGCTTGTAAATGGTATACTGGAGCCAGACTTCAACTGGCAAAACCTTGAACTCCAAATCAAATCAACCTGAAAGACTTTCTGAACCAAACTAAAATTCAACCCAAATACCAATAAATATTCTAACCATGAGCTGCTTTTTATCCCATACACAAATGAAGCAGTCCAAGTCAGAAACAAATCCATACAACTCATAATTTTTTTTAAAAAAACGGAGTCATTTGAAATGTTTTTTGAAATAAATGAGTACATACTATTTCATTCAGATCAAGTCTCTGAATGAAAATAATATTAACATTCAGAGTTCCTGCTGCAAACTTTCTCATATTCCATCCCATTGAAGCAGAGCTACATGAACTAGTGTGTTTTTCAATTTTTTGCTGATTATGGAACATTTCCATTGAATACCAGGGATTCTCAGTAAACATTCATCTTCTCTGTCAGCTAGTTGCCCTGTATCATTTCAATTGATCTTTATCTCCTTCAGCAATAACTTCTCTCCCAAATTTAATTTTGAGAGTTTCTGTTCTTTGCTTTCTGGTGCTTTCTGTTCTTAACATTTCCACTTTTTTTTTCTTAACGAAAAAAACGTACTTAGTTTTGGGTGGCAGGCAAAGGATTGAGACTAATTCAGGTCAGTGCCAAGTGTCCCACCAACCTCTGGTCCGACAAAAAGTGAGCAATATAGCTGATCCCAATGCTTGATTAACAGGTCTCTCCTTAGTGAACAAAGCAACCGTCAGCAGCAGACCCACTTTGGAGTCTCTTGGGAAAGTGTGAACATGACAGTAAACAGCCTACATCAAAGGCGTTTCAATTCTGCAACAAGCCTTTCTGCTTCGGGTAAGTGATATACACCCAAACAAAACATTAATCAGAAGACCTATTTCGTCTCCCTTGGGGAATCAGAGCTATAAGCAGACGAATCCTTCTCTCTAAGTGTGATTTTGAACATTAAAAGAGTTCCTTTAAGGAAATGTCGAGGCTGAAAGAAACACCGTAAATCGAGTAGGGATTTCATGATAATAAAAAAAGTCTTGCTACAAGTAAACAGGAACATTGTAAAATTTGAACTCTTTCTTTTAATTAGGCCCATCAACAGGGGGACTATATTTGAGGTCATCTCTGACAGGTTGCTGTTAACATCAAGTTGGGAATGGTTTACATCGTCTGCACAAGGACACTTTGACCTGTTCGAGTGGCGGAGTCCATGTATTCGTTTGTTTTTCCTGATATCTAATAATATGGAATTACAAAGGAGAACCAAAGTAAAATTGAAAGTGGGAAATGGAAAGAGGGTACTAGCTGCTTTCCTGGCATGTGGAAAGGGCTAATGTTGTGGGAGTTTCCACTTACTCCATACACCTGCTTGGGAATGTCAGTGGTTGTGAGAGTATCCCTGGAAGGCACCTAACAATGACAAGGGATGCTCCTTTGGTCTGCATATTCATCCTGAACTTCACCTTTGTGGAAAACAACGACTTCAGTTGTTTTCCTACCCTTTATTTTCTCTTCTGCTTTTATTCCTGGATCCGAAAAACTTGACGCACAGCATAGGTTCCAACACAGGTAGAGGCTGCAAAGATTTTGGTAAGTTGCAATGCTTTAGGCATATACTTTCCTGAGTCTTAATACAAAAGGTAAGGAAAAGCAGGTGACGTTCGGAGTAGCCGTGTTTGTCCTGGACCAAGTTAGAGAGGAGTCCGGTTCCTGCTGAGGTTCTGACACCCATGAAGAAGTTAAACCTTAAACCCAAGTTCATTTTCCTGCTTTGCTAAAGACGATAATCTTATCATAAGTGTTATTGAAAATTTTAACATTTGTGCCAAAGTAGCCCATAAAAAGTAGATTTTTCTTAGAAAAAAAGAATAAAATACTATTTTCTCACCTTTTTGTAATTTGGAAATGAGTGAACCTATTTGCCTCTAAATCTTAAAACAGGTACAAGTCTGAAGGTGATCAATTGCCTAAGGAAATCATATGTTTATAGAAACATAATAGTAAGAGGTGTCTTATAAGACCACGAGATATCTCTTACAAAGCTAATAAATGCCTTTAAAAAAACAAGTCTTTGGGGGAGGGGAACCCTCATTCTCAGTAATTACATCATCTTTTACAACCGCTTGTATAAAGTAGGTGCTAATTTCACACTACGGTGGGATCCTTTACTGCCGATACACTTAAGCCTCCTGGAGCCCTCCTCTTCTTGCCACCAAACAAATTACCAAGATGTAAATTGTCTTTTTGTTTATTTGTTTTGTTGTAGAGAGAAGAATTTCATGGAAGGAGAGGAAAACATAATCTTTTCACTTTTTGCTTAACAAGGTAAAGTAGACAGGCCCCTGACTCAGGAACAACTTTCATTCTGTAAGTGTGCTGTAAATATTAAATAGATCATAGAATTCTTCATGTATGCATTAATATCCATTGCATTCTTAATAATGAATCACTGGAGCCTACTTTTTAAACTTAATTTTGTTTTTTTATCTTTAGCATGGTAGGAAATTGGTTACAGAAGTCTATGGAGTGACTTTTTTATGAACAGTCCAAATTTCTGAAAAATGCAAATTTTGTTTTTTAAAAAATTTTTTCCTTTTACTAATTACGTGTAGATCCAGAAAGTGGTAATTCCGTTATATTTAGAACTAGTCAAATGCTCCTTGAATATAGTGGCTAAGTTTAATTTTCATAGCTAACAATTTTCAGTGAGGATTTTTAAATCAAAAGAAAACCAGGAGAAGATATAGTTTGTTAATCAGATTTTAAAGAAACAAAATAACCTGCAAATTTTAGGTGTTTTTTTTTTTAAGTATGTTTATTTCTTTTAGTAATCTCTCCACCCAACATGGGGCTCCAACTCATGACCCAAAGACAAGAGTGACATGCTTTCCCAAATGAGACAGTCAGGTGCCCCATAACCTTTGTCTTTCAATCTGGAAAGTAAATAGCTAAGGGGAACTTAATTGTCTTTTCTCTATTCTAAAACAACTGACTGTGTCCATTCTATAAAATACAGTTAAGCTAAGTCAGTTGTGTTATTGAATTGGGTTAATCTAAACGGTTTATCTAGTAACTACACACAGATCATCTTAAAATGGTTTGAAAGACAACGAAGTGAAGTAAGATCGCTATTTATACTGAACAAAAAATGGAAGACTAACTTTACTGTGTAATATGGGGAACTACACTGGACAGTTATTCAAGATTTCTCCTTATTAGTAGAAAAAAATAATATTTGTAAGGAAAAGGAAGAATGTCTCATGTTTGTTAAAATTCTTGATCAAAAGCAAATACTATTATTTGTATCATTAACTCTCACCATTACTGTTTAGAAATAAAAATATCTATTACAGTATTTGACATAGTATATTGACATGTCTACAGGCCTAGGAAATGCTTCTGTTCCAATAGACAGTGGTCTATATAGCCCCTGGCAAGGGTGAGGGGATGAGGCTCTAAGTAAGCTGTAGTATCAAGTGTTCCTAGCTCTTAGGAAATGGTATGCGTTCAGCTCTCATCTAATGTCATCTAATGTACTTCTCTACATTTTTTAAGAGAATACAAATGGTGCCAGAGTTAGAGGAATTAATTTTCTTTAAGATAAAATCCAAAGAATATCCATCTAATCATATCAATATTTTAATATGTTTCCTAAACAATTTAATTTCTTTTCATTGCCTCTTCTAAACCACACAGCAAGAAAAATAGAAGAGGATAAACAATATTGAATTCAATAGTATTGAAGATAAGTTATAAAATATATTGGCCCTGGCATATGCCTATAGTATTGATTGGAATCTGTATTCATATAATCTTTCTATGGGGAAATGTGACGATATGATGAAGAAGTTTTTAAAAAGTTCGCATCTTTGGGGCTTCTGGGTAGTGCAGTCAGTTAAGCTCCTGACTCTTGGTTTCAGTGCATGTTGTGATCTCAGGGTGGTGAGATTGATCCCCATGTAGGGGTCCATGTTCAGCATGGACTCGGCTTGAGTTTCTCTCTCCCTTTGCCCCTCCCCCTGCTCTCTCTCTCTCAAATAAATCTTTTAAAAAAGTTCACATTTTTGAAATAGTTATTTCACTTAAAAAATAATTTCTAAGGATATATGATATACAAGTATGTACCATGAGTGACAATCCTTTTTTAAATTTTTAATTAGTTTACATATACTGCAATACTGGTTTCTGGAGTAGAATTCAGTGATCCCTCACTTACATACAACACCCAGTGCTTATCACAAGTGTCCTGCTTAATCCCCATCAGCCATCTAGCCTATCCCTCTCAACCTTCCATCAACCCTCAATTTGTCCTCTATTGCTAAGAGTCTCTTGTGGCTTGTTTCCCTCTCTCGTTTTTTTCTTTTCCTCCTTCCCATATGTTCATTTGTTTTCTTAAATTCTACATATGAGTGAAATCGCATGGTATTTGTCTTTGACTGACTGACTTATTTCTCTTAGCGTTATACACTCTAGGTCCAGCCATGTTGTTGCAAATGGCAAGATTTTTTTTTTTTTGGATGGCTGAGTAATATTCTGGTGTGTGTGTGTGTGTGTGTGTGTGTGTGTGTACATACATGTTGTGTATATATATATTACATCTTCTTTATCCATACATGAGTCAGTGGACATTTGGGCTGTCTCCATAATTTGGCAATTATTGATAATGCTGCTACAATATTTTTTAATAGCCAAACAAAAAACAAAGTGACCTGAATACCTAACAATAATCAAAAGCTCTTTAAATTATGGGGTCTCCACCTTATAATGTTATACATACCTTAGAATTATTTTTTAAAGAAAGATTATATGTCTTGAGTAATGCTTACAGAGTAATATAAGTTGAGACCTCAAATACAAACTTTTATAAATGGTAGGCTATGATCACAAGTTTATTAAATTATAGTTAGAAATAGTTATATCTACATGGTGGGACTTGAGTTTTTTGTTTCTTCTTAATATGTTCCTAAATTTTGATGATAAACATGTATTGGTTTTCAGTCACAAAAAAAAATATTTAAAAGCACTTTCTCCACCAAATGAAATAATGAAAAAATAATCTCACCTGTGATAACCTACATATCGTTGCAGGGAACGAACTCTAAAAAAACGTTTTGAGACCTGGTTATGAACTGTAGGCACGCCAGGTCAGGTTGCAGGCAACCACAGGATATGTGGATATGAACAGATATGAAAAAGGAAATCTAAAGGAAATCTAAAACCAAATATCAAAATAAAAATAACAATAACACACACACGATTAAAAACTTCTCTTAAAAGTGAACTTAAGGGGCACCAGGATGGCTCAGTTGGTTAAGCAGCCAACTTTTGATTTCGGCTCAGGTCATAATCTCAGGGCTCTGGGATTGAGCCCCAATTTGGGAATCCATACAGCAGGGAGTCTGCTTGAGGATTCTCTCTCTCCCTCTCCCTCTGCCCTTCCCCCCCTCCCAAATAAATAAATAAATCCTTAAAAAAAAATGAACTTAAAACACCCTTCAATCCAGAGAGACAAAACAAAATGACTTCGAAGGAAATATTAAAACTTCCACAATAGAATGAAAGGTGAAAGTACAAGGAAGCAGGGAAAGAAGATGGTGTATGAGCACCACAACATCTACTGATGGCCATACCAAATACATCCCATAGTGTGCTAGAGAGTGTTTTACAATGGTTTTCTTCTGAAAAGAAAGTTCTGATTTGTAGAATTTGCCAATTTCTGTGGTGTAAACAATCCTACCAAGACCCATTTTAAGCTACTACCGTGATGTTACTGAAAGAACAGCTGGACAGAGACGTGCAGTCAGTTCTTGTGCACTGGTACAAGCCAGTTCCAGAACCCATGAAATATCTAAGAGTAAATCACAGCGTAATAAAAATAAATGTAAATGGATAAAATTCACCTATTCAAAGGCATAAATATTATCAGGTATTTGCTTCCCATAATTTTTTATAATACACAAAAAATTTGAAAATTAAGAGGTAATATATACTGTAATCCAAAAAAAAAAAAAAAAAAACCCAAAAAACAAAAACACACACCACACACATATGGAGTTTGGAAAAAGCAGACATACACACGCATATCTCCCCCCAAAATACACAAGCTATTACTACAAAATATGCCAAAGTAAAATAAAATTAATAGAAAAGATAGAACATTACATAATAAAAGAAACAATTCCCAGTATAGCCCAGGTTATCAATATCACACAGTTTTATGCATCTAATACCAGAGGGTCAAAATATACAAAACTAACTCGTGGAAACAAAAAGGAGATTTGAACACATCTCTATCAGATCCATAAATCAAGCATATAAAAAATTCAATGAGCTTAAATTGTTACTTATATACTCGAGCTAATAGAGAACATACCTTTTTTTTTTTTTTTAAAGATCTTATTTATTTTTGCAAGAGAGAAAGAGAGAGCGAGTGAGCATGAACTGGGGAGGAGAGGGAGAGAGAGAAGCAGACTCCCTGCCGAGCAGGGAGCTCAATGCAGGACTCGATCCCAGGACCCTGAGATCACGACCTGAGCTGAAGGCAAATGCTTAACAGACTGAGCCACCCAGGCATCCAAACATACAAAATTTTGAAGCTCACATGAAATATTTACAAATTGTACCAAGTGATAGGTCAGAGAAGTCTTAGCATGTTTCAAATAGTCAGTAACATACAGAACATATTAATTACAATGCGATTAAATTAGGAATCAACAACTAAAAGGTGGGATCATTTTTATGTCTAGAAATTAGAAGTACTCTTGTAAAAAGCAATGAATTCAAGAGGAAACCATAATAAAATTAACAGGAATTACATATCAAAACTCATGGGCAGCATCTATTAAAACTGCCTTCAAAATAATTACAATGTAGTGGAATACTGATTCAAACTAAAAGGTGTTTTATAAACATGGAACAGTATAGTGAGAGAAAGGGATTAGAAAAGTGCTTTATAGAGAAGTTGACATTGGAGCTGCGTTTTGAAATACAGAAACTTGCCAGGATAATTTTGGGGAGGGTGGCATTTTAAGTGGACGGTGGAACCTAAGTAGCCAGCGAGATATTGAAAAATGCAATGTGTTTGGGGAAGCAGAAGTAATCGTGCGGTATTACAGCATGATATAGTGGGAGATGAAGCTGAAAAGGGTGATGAGACAATTAAGTCTTTTAAAATATACCAAATTGGGGGAGTGGGAGGTATAGGCTTCCAGTTATGGAATGAATTAGTCATGGGGATGAAAGGTACGGTCTAGGGAATATAGTCAGTGGTAGTGTAATAGTGTCGTACAGTGACAGATGATAGCTACGCTGTGGGGGGCATAGCATCACCTGTAGAGCGGTCCAATCACTATGTTGTACACCCGAAACCAATGTAATGTTGTATGTCAACGATATTTCCAAAACACCCAAAAAACAAAAAATCAAGCAAATGAACAGTGGCAACAATATATAACATATTCTGAAGTAACAGGTATTAATACATTCTGTACTGAGATACATGTGGTATCTACTCCCTTCGCTCTTTCAGAGAAAGAAAATCATTTGAAAACTTGGAATATATCATTTGCTGTAGGCATGTAACTTTTAACATAACTCACAACTAGTTGAGACAAACCAGTTAAACCACTGCAATTGCTAATCACCAATTCTAGAGAGGGATTGTATGTATTCATGCCATGGAAGTACTTATAAATTCACGACAAGCAGTCTGGTTTGGGAGACCAAAAAAAAAAAAAAAAAAAATACTGAATTACTCAGATTTTACCCTAAAGCTATTGGTAAGCATTAGAGTTTTATACAGGTGCACAGCATGGTCAAATTTGCATTTTGGAAGGATCCCTATGGTAGCACTATGGAGAACTGAGAGGTGTGGAGGTGGGAGTATTAAGGATGTCGACAGTTTAAAAGCAGAGATCATAAGTGGGGCTGTTAGAATAGTCCAGATGAGATGTGGTATGGCCTGCATCAGAGGAGAGGCAGTAGGATGAGAGAAACAAAGGACTAATTTGAAAGTCAGCAAGAAATACAGTGGATGGGAATATCAAAGGTGATTAAATATGGAAGGTAAGGGAGAAGAAAGGCACTGGAATGAGTGTTTGGTCTCTGTCTCAGATGACTGGATATAAAGGCGGTCTTAGCTCAGGCTGCCGAAACAGCATACCACCGACAGGAGGACTTAAGCAAGAGACCTTTATTTCTCAGAGTTTCAGAGGCTAAGTCCGAGATCAAAGCACCTGCAAGGAAGGTTCTATTCTGATGTTTCTTCTGTTGGCTTGCAGGTGATCGCCATCTTACTATGAACACATAGTAAGCAAAATGTAACTTTGTCGTTAACTTTGTACAGGGGGAAGAGAGAAGGCAAGCTCCCTGGAATCTCTTCTTCTAAAGGCACTAAGCCAGGGCACCTGGGTTGCTCAGGTGGTTAAGTGGCAGCCTTCAGCTCAGGTCATGATCCTGGGGGCCTGGGATCTAACCCTGCATTGGGGTCCTTGCTTAGTGGGGAGCCTGCTTCTTCCTCTCCGTCTGCTGCTCCCCCTGCTTATGTTCTCTCTCTGGGTCAAATAAATAAATAAAATCTTAAAAAGAAAGAAAAGAAAGGCACTAATTCCATCATGGCAGCCATATCCTTTTGACCTCACGTAAGCCTAAGCACCACCCAAGGCCCCACCTCCATCTACCATCGCTTTGGAGATTAGAGCTTCACCCTATGAATTTTGGAGGAAACAGTTCACACCATAGCAGATGGTGATGTGAACGCTGTGAAGAGCAATAGAGGAGAAAGGTAAATTGCCCGGGATGAATAGGGGAAAGGCTGAAGAGTGTAAGCTTAATTTTAGATATAACGATGTTTATTTTTTTATTTTATTTTTTTAAGTTACAATCATTTTATTTTTTTTTTATAATAATATTTTTATTATGTTAGTCACCATACAGTACATCCCTGGTTTTTGATGCAAAGTTCGATGATTCATTAGTTGCGTGTAACATGACGTTTAATTTCAAGTGCCTTTAGGAAATGGAAGTGAAGATTTCTGGCAGACACTTGGTTATGTAACTGTAGAGTTTTCGAAAGGGGAGTGGGATTTGATTTTGAAGTATTTATTTATTGCTGGCAAACATATAGAGGAGAGGAACATGTGTGATGGAAAGAGGACCACAGATGATCCCTTGGGAACGCGGAGTCAAGGGCATACATCAAGATAAAGTGAAAGAGGCTGAAGTGGTAGAGGGATGGGAAGAGAAACAGAAATCTATGTTGTCATAGAAACAAGAGATGTGATTGTCATCATCCAAAACACATTCAAGGAAGTATTCGATCCATTTGGCTTGGGTATTAGGATATCACTGGGGAAATTGTTACTCTGACAATGCCTCCATCTTGTACCACATTTTATTAGCTCTGCCCGTCCTTTATCCCACTATGCCCAGGAACAGCCCTGAGAAATTTGCCTGCTACTCTGATTCTAGTTCGGGGATACAGACAAGGACCCTAGTTTGCTCCCAGGTAGTAGAGGTCCGAGCTAATTCAGTACCTTTTTGGATGCCCTCTGTGACCCAAGGTCAATTGTTTCTTACCCAGACCACCTTGTTGAACAAGCTCGTAAGACCACATGATTCAGACAGATGCTGCCCCCATTTCTCTGCATGATGAAGTCCCCAATCCTGTCCCCTCTGCAACTGACCTGGCCTATTGCTTATGGAGGGAGAGCTCAGATCCTTTCTGGATGCTTTCTATGTTGGATACATTTTGCTTTATGATCTGCTTCTTAATCCCTTTGCTCCCCATAGCTTTTGGAGAACATTCTTTCAGCAGGGCCTCCCAATTCTTTAAAATTGCTTTTTTAAGGCAATTACTGCTAGTGTTTGCAAGTCCAACTTTACTTTTTTTAAAAATCCAAAAAGGAAAAGGAAAAAAAAAAAAGATAAAAGAATTCTCTTAAGCCCAGAGGAGGCATTATGGGAAGAGAGACCAGGCTGACCTGTGACTCTGCATTTTAAACAGGAAGCTCTCCTCATGATGAGAATTACCTTGGCCTGGGTTGAGCTTCCCCCACGGACCCTTTCCACTTAAGCATTTTATTTAAAAAGTAAATTGGGATTATTGTATTCCCTCACTTTACTTTGGAAGTAAAAATTTTAAATTAATTGTGGCCTAAAATGATAGCAAACGGAGAGGTTCTGATAGCGGTCTGGCGGCCTCTTGTTTAGCCAGCAGAGATTTCTGTTATTGCTGCTGGGAATGGCTTGGCTGAGATATTTTTAATTTACATTTTTTCTTCCTCTAATGAAGGATTGAATTATGACTTACTATAAAAGCCCCCAGTGTCGTGTCGTGGAGGGAGAGATGTTGACTGACTTCTTCTGACTTGATTGGAGTGGAGCTATTTACTTGGAGCTAGGTTTTAAGTCACAGGGGTGGCGTTCTGAAGGATTTCTGCTCTCAGCGCAGCACTATCCGGGAGTGCCTTTAGCTCCCCTCAGGTCTCGTCCCTTCAGCGCCGCAGGTGGTGTCAGAAAAGAGAAGAAGGGCCTTTCTGTACCAGTTGCTTGCACAACACTACTGGACTGTCCGCTGCGGTAAGGTCAGCCACCATGCTTCCAAGTCTGAAACTTCCCCGGCCCTCCTAAACCAGCCTCTGCTAGGAAAATAGGGAAATCCCAAATGTCAGCCTCTCTCCGTAGCCACCACCTGCCAAGAGAACCGTCCTCAACGGACAGGGCAGGTTTGTAAACAGTCATCCCTATGGGATAACAATAGCTCTCTGCCTGCAACATAGCAGGAATGGTAGAAATGTGGATGTTGCAAAATGTAATTACTGGCCTGGAAATTTTCCTTCTGTGGCAGATGGTATGAGCAAGAGCAAAGACACACATGTCCTTCCACAAACCAAGGGCAATGGTTACACAATAGTCTTAGGTAACAGCCACTAGAGTAGACAACTTTCGGTAAAACTCAGTGATCTAGAATAAAATAAGTTCTTTGAATCCAGGCAGCTCAGATGAAACATCTTTCAAGGATATCCCACCACAGGCATGGGCTCCCCGGCTCAGACTCAGACTCTGATCACAAAACAGAGTGGAAGTGTCAGGTTTGCCTGTGTCCTGTGACACCTGCGTTCTAGACATTTCCATATTTCAGGGAAAGAATTTTAAAAGAAAGAAAACAGCACCAAAACCGAGAGTAGAGCTCAAGCGTATCAACCTTGGAATAACATTTACTCCGTGCCCCCAGTTTTCTGAAAACAGCTTTAACTGAAAAAATATTTTTTGAAGTTGCCTATTAGAGAATCTGTCCTGAAGCTTATTTCACAGTTTCGTTATGGCTGTAGTGCCCACAAATATATGGTATCTCAAGGTGCATGCTCGTTAGTTTACGCCCACCTCATACGTAACTGTGGCACTCCCAGCCCATGTCTCAAAGATAAGGCATTTTCCTGAGGATTGGATTAGACATGCTGCGGAGTTCAATTAATGCACTTTTTTTTTCCTAAGTACAATGATTTCTTCCCCCCCCCCCGCCCCCGAGCACTAAGCCAAGTAACACATGGAAAAAGATCCTTTAATGTTTTGTAGAAAACAGTCCCCATTTGGTAATGTACATTGCAAGCTGAAAGATGGCATTCTGGCTTTTCCAATTGCTTCAAAAAGACCACTATTTCCTATTTACTGTTTCTGTTTGGCAAAGCTCAGATTCCTAAAAGCAAGAGGGAGATAATTTCCTAAAGAAATTGAATTTTCTTTCTGAATAATTAAGGCCTTGGGAGTCCGATATTTAGAAAAACCTCAGCTATGGGCTTACAAAATAGGAAGATTAAGAAGAAACATTTTATTTTTGGGGTGTCATACAATTTAAACCTAAAAGGCAACTGAAAATTACCTCTTTCCTCATTTTGTGGCAGCCCTCAAATCGTGCAGATCACATGGTACAGAAAAGGGTTTGCTCTTAGGATTTCCTGGTGGTTTCTGTTGGATGTATTGGTCAGACAATAATTACTCATGAGAAATAATGAGGGTCCCTCAACAGTGCAAACTCAGCAGTTGGTTTGCCAACGAATGGCAAAGCCTTGACAATCACTTCTCCAGGAGTTCAAGGGCTAAGTATAAAACTACTGAGGGGGCAGTTGTCCTTGCTGGAGTCTTAAATGAAAGAGGTAGGAGTCAGAGCAGAGCCGCACAGGTGATGTCTCCTCGGGGACCGGGAAGTGTTGATAAGCTTGTACCTGTGTCACGATGACATCACTCAATGGTCGCTACCACTTACGTATGTTTATAAGGATACCGTAATGGTCATCATGTTTCCTCTTAATTTTTAATGCACTGGGAATTCTATATTACTTTGTTTTGTTAAAAGTATTCAGCTGAGGACACCCCCCATAAAAAACAGATACCTGTTTCCAGGGCCTACAAGAGAATTAGATTTTAGATAAGAAAGTACAATTCTGAGAAGCAATTTGATTTCCGCAAATATAGCATCTTTCTGATATTTGTAGGGGAAAAGCTAGTGCTAAGCATATTTTGTTTTAATAGTGTTCTACCTAATAATACTAAGACTCTTTGGACCATTCATGCATAAATGACAGCAGAGGAAACGATTGTCATTCACCCTGTAATATGAAGAGAAGGAGAGTGGCCAGGGTCACATTATCATTTGGAAATGAAGATGTGCTTTGGGATCTATGCAGCCCCCTGTGCCTGTCCTTTCATTCTTTGAAGGTTGGAAAGCATGCTTTCCTCTTTGTTCCCATCAATCTGCAGTATAGACTGAGCTCCTGATCTTACTCAAGCCTCCTGTCCTCTCCGATCTTTATTTTAGATGCTGAGCTATGATTTTATATCATTAATGCTATTTAAAGATTAAAACTCTGGACAATGCGCCAGATCCTACTTACCGTGACAGCCTCAGAAGCAAGGTGATTGGGGTTGGGGAGCGAGAGCAGGTAGAGTGAGTTTCTGGCCATGAATGTGACTTTCTAAAGATAAATGAGCACGACAAAGGAAAAAGACCTTTTCAAAATACAGTTGAAAGATCTTCGTCAAACTACCAAACTTAAATTCACACTGTATGTCTGTGACTGACCCACCGTCTAACTGCTTGTAAATGCTTTCTCTTCCAAAAAGAAGTAGGTAATGAGAATTTCATTCTAGCTATTCTCTCTCTCAAACAGAATTCTGTAGGAGGGACTGGTTTCTTTATATGTTATTTAATCTCTCACTGAGGATTTTCTCCCCCTGAAATATGACCTAAAGTTTTCATTGAAACTGTCTCATTCTGAGCTGATTTGGAATGTGTAGTGACCTAGCTAAGATACATCATTTTGAATTAGATTGCACGTTCCACGTATTGAAGTGTGTTTCTAACATCTGCAAAAAAGCGTGGGACCTTCTGTCCTCTTCCAGCACCACCTCACTGTGCCGTGGCCATGCTCCGTTCAGCGACACGTAACAGGTTCTCTTGTGTCCAGCAAAAGCGGGTCCTAAGTTGGAAGCTGTTCTTTTCTACTTCGTGATTCCAGCCAGAACATACAGGAACCGTAAAGAAGCCTATGGATTGTTCTTGCCCCATCGTGTCCTTCACCGTCCTGGCTTACACCTGCCCTAACAAGGAATGGGCTGCCAGTTGCCTACATGCAGTGGGAGAACTATAGAGGGATCTTAATAAATAGGAGAGACAGATGGAGGCTAGAAGCTCTTGTGAAGTTAAAAGAATCGTGTGCTTAATAGACTAAATGCTTAATAGCAGTAATAGCTGCCAAGTCACCGCATAGCTCACTAATATGCATGAACTGTAGCTCCAAGAAAGTGACTGCTCTCAGTCTCAAGGACTTTCCTAAAAATTCAAGGTTGTAGGAACCTAACCTAGAGAATAATTACTTGTCCAGACGTGATAACAGACTCTGGCAGAACAGAAATGACAGCTTGATTCACAGACAAATATAAGTCGGTCTTGGATGTCTGGCTTCCATTTTTCTGTGGAGAGATAGATGTCTTTAAAAAGCCTCAGCAGTGAACATCCTGTCAGTTTAAAAGGTCAGACGCTGAAGTGTATCAGAAGAGATGATGCCGCACCGACCACTGAGAAAAGAAAATGATTTCATTATCCTCGTTCATCTGCTATGGACTAATTCAGTTCCCATCATCGTGGCAATTAAGGCACTTTTGTAGCGCTGTCCTGACCTGGTTGAGGGGGAACCAGGTAATAAACGGCAGCGGCAGGGAAGAAGGCAACTTATGGCTGAGTTCATATTCCTGAGCAACAAACAGAGGTTTGGAAAAGAGTTTGGAGTGGATAGGTTCAGCCACATTTGATGAAAGAAAAAGAACCTAAACAAAAGACAACCCCTAGAAAGAGGTCCCTCTGTATCACAAAGTGAAATTTGCACCTTGGGTAGCCAGTGAGCCGTGCCAGGGCTTGGAAACAAGCACGAAAAAGACATTCTGCTATTCACGGGGGACACTGTAGAGGTCGATGAGGGGAGAGAAGAATCCGAGGAGAATGGCTACCCTCTCGGGTCAAACACAGGGCTGATTTCCTGCCAATCGGAGCTTCTCAGGAGCTGAAATGTAACATCTAGAAAGAGAACACATCAGATCCTCCTAAATTAGCTTCTGATTCTCTGTTTGCTCAGTCACTCCAGCTCAAAACCCTTCATCAACATATTTAACTACTTGTCTAGCACCCCTTATATTACTTGCCAATTTGTATTCATTCTGCTTCCACTGCCTTCACAATGTCTTCTTTATCACTCCCTTCTTTCCACTCCCACTTACACGGTCCTCACAGAAGCCCTCATTACTCCTTACTTGGACAACCATAATAGCTTTCTAACTGTCTCCTCACCTACCCTTTCCAAGCCCTAATGCATTCTACTCGCGACTGACGTATTAATCTTCCTAAAGTCTATCTTTAATCATGTCATCCCCTTGCTGCAAAATGTCAAATGTCTTCCCAGTGACTACTAAATTAAATACTAAGTTTTCACCCTAGCATTCAAGGCTCCCCAGAGTAAGCCTGAGTTGATCATTTGTGGCCTTATTTCCCATTACTCTTCCAAGTCCCTCATGGTCAATCTAGACTACAAGCCAATCCTGAGCAGCTCCATTTATGTTTCTACTCATTCTTGTCCTTCTTCTTAGAATGTCCTTTTCCCTCGCTTTAGCTTAGAATCCAGCCCATCCTGCAAGGTCAGTCATGAAGTGCTTCATGGAGCGTTTCTGGACTTTCCGCTACTGAATATAATTTCTCTCCATGATTGTACCTCTCTTAAGGCACTAATCACAGTCCCATGGCATAGTTACAAAGTTGCAGGGACTTAGAGCAAGAAGATGTATTCAACTTTGTCTCTTGTGGACTGGAGCAAGAATATAGTCTTTAAAAATCTCAGTTTATATAATAAAATTCAACAAATATAAGAACCATCTCTATGCTTGGAACATATTGGTGAACAAAGCAAAATTCTAAGGAGGGGAGACAGATACACAGGCATCTAAAAATATACAAAGTAAATAAGTAAATTGTGTAGCATGTCACAAGTTGAGGAGTATGAGTTTTTAGAAATAGAACTGAGTAAAGAGGATAATGAAGGCAAGCGGGTTGAAATTTAACTGGGATTATTAGGAAAAGCCTTATTACAAAGATGATATTTAAGCAAAGTCTTGAAGGAAGTAAAGGAGTTCACCACGTATCTTCCTGGGAAAATACAATCCCAGCCAAGTAAGCAACCAGTGCAAAAGCCCTGAGGCCGATGGCATTCAACAAAGAGTAAAGAGTCAATGTAGCTAGGATGGCATGATTAAGGAAGAGAAGAGGAGGGGATAAGGTCAGAAAAACAATGAGGGCAGAAAACAGAACCTGGAGGGATTTGTAGTTCCTTGTAGGACATTGTTCTTTACTCTGAGTGAAATGGGAGCCACTGCAGGTTTTTGGCACATTGAAATAGAGGAGTGATATGCTCTGACTTGGATCAGATGTAAAAGGATCACTCACTCGGCTCTGTGGAGATTACACTGTGACGAAGCAAAATCGGAATCAGGGAGACCTATAAGGAGTATATTATATGACTCTGGCAAGAGATGATAGTGGCCTATGTGAAAGTGATCACAAAGGAAGTAGTGAAAAGTGGTCCAAATCTGGATATATTTTCAAGGTAGAACCAATGAGATTTCCTTGTGTATTGAATGTGATATGGAAATAAAATAGAGAGGAGTCAAGAACGACTCCCTGATATTTGGCAAAATGGCATAACGGAGTCACCATCCATTTAGATGGCGAAGAATGGGTAAAACAGTTTGGGGAGGAAGGCATATGTTAGGGGTTCAGTTCCAAACATACTTGAAGACTGAGGCATCCAAGTTGAAAAGTTGAGTAGGCAGTTGGAGGCACCTGACTATTCTCACTAAAGTGAGAATACTAAGTCTTCTGATACCCAACAAACAGAGTTGACCTAAAGATAAAATATGATGATGAGATTATATGTGTGAATTTTGTGTTATTTGTATCTGCTATCCTGTGTTTCTTTTTATTATTATTTTGTGTTTGTGTATGTATTTGTGTCTATTATGTATTCCTAATCTTCTTGAAGCCAAAGCTGTGATCATGTTATCTACTTTTCATTAATTTTGAAAAAAAAATTTGTTGCTTATCTTTTGTTACAAATAAATGCGTCTTCATTATAGAAAATGTAGAAAATCATAATAGTTATAAAAAAAGAAAATTAAAAATCACCACCTGTCATTGCACCTCCCAAAGAGAAAACCTGTTAATATTTTGGAGTATATCCTTCTTGAAGTTTACTTGATTATTCCTTGGGGGTTTCTTACTTTTTGTACACCCCCTCCCAAACACACACACACACACAATCATATTTATTATAATCCTTCACATTGACATGCTTAGAAATATTCACTCAAATGGATTAAAATATATAGTTTAGGATTTAAAAGAATAAGTCTTTTTAAAAGAGACAAAGAATTCTGTTCTTCCTGATTTCTTTACAACTTTCTCTATCTCCTTGGGTGGTTAAACTAAAACTTGAATCCAACATTTTTAAGTCACAGATAATGTTTCTTGAAATCATGCCTTCAATATGGAAAAAGAAAAGTTTTTTTTTTTTCCAGAAACCCTACCAAGGATCCTCAGAAATCACTACATACCCACTCATATCAACTACAACAGTTGATTCTGTCATGAATTTTTAACTTCATATATGAATCTATTTTATGTTTCAAGTCTTACTCTTTGTTCTTTTCTTCCTAATATATACTGTCTAATCGCACTTTGTGCCTTTTTATGTTCTTAAAAATCCTTTCTGGAACAAGGGTTCCACCAGCCAACCAATGAGTATATAAACATATTTATGCCATGTAAACACATGCTAAATATGCATTACGGCTAGTAGTCTCTGGCTCCCAGATGAGATGGAGCAAATAATATGTATGAACAGTAGGACAATTGTAAACATTCTTTTACTTCTGGATTGTAAAGTTTTAAGAAATCATATAATTTTGCTTTCTTAGATTTGTGTTTCTTAGATTGGCTCATTAGGGGGAAAAATGTATTCCATACTCCTGCTATCCTCTTCTTTTCCAGTGGGAAAGGAAAAAAGTAATGATTAATCAAAACTTGCTATAAAAAGCAGCACCTATGTTACCCAAGTTCCAAGACATATGTTTATTGCAGTTATTAACATTATTATTACATTTTTGGTTTTTGTAGTCATTTTTCTTGGTATTTATTTTTTAAGATAAAAGTGTTCCCAACAGAATTCTGACAGATATTCTATTTATAGTACTAAAGGCAAAAGGGAATTTTAGTTCTGACTCATTGTTTGGTTATCCAAATATTTTATGCCAATAAAAGCAGGCAATCCATTAGTGAAAGAAGTAATTATCTCCAATTCCCCCACATTCTTTCTGTACAGATATAAAGAATTAACACTTATGGAGAAAATAATGAATAGGTGTGAACATCTGCACAAAATAGCGTATGGGCTTAGGTAAAATAAAATGTAATTCTAAGCCTAGGGGGGTGATACACAAGACTAGACAAAGGAAATATGTACACAGAACACAAACACCGTCATAGAGTATTAAGGAAGCTCCATTCTAAATGTGGTCCATAGTTACAGAAATTAACTCTGTGTGTAGGTTCTTAAACTACCCATCTTTTTGCTGCAGAGAAAATGCCTCACCATCAGGCTGAGAAAAGGAACTAAAGAAATGGTTTTGACAGGGCAGCAAAATATAATAAAGAAAAAAAATCCTGTGATGAAGATTGCCATATTGGGTATTATATTATTTTAACATGAAGAATAAAAAAAGATTAAAGAGTGACATTTGGGGAAATGAAGCCATAAGAAGTTCACATTTTAAAGAGCAGAGCAAACAGATGAAGTGTAAAGTGACAGTGTTATTATTTTTTGTTATTAAGATTATTGCGGCAGTCGCTGTATGTTTTGACTCACTGTTTTTAGTCATACTGAAGCCTTACTCTTTTGAGCACTAGAAATGGCAAGATCAGAGGACAAAAGAGACAACTGTGCCTGAACCTAAATGTCATTGGCACTGAACCAACGGAGACCATTCATGGAGCAGACGATTCATTTTCATTTCTAGTTGGCTAGATTACCCACGGTCCACATAGGAGAAACAATAAAAAGATATAACACGTGGCATCTCTTACAATCTGGGATCTGGCAAACAAAGAATTCTGAGTGTCCAGGTAGCTGCATCTGGGAAGAGGCAGCAACAGCACTGTGCTCCCGGTCTAACAAAATCCCAGCTATTAATTCGGGTGACAGCTCCCTTTGGCCAATATGTACAGTCAACATTGAGTGAGACTGCTCGTGAAAAATTTCCTCAGCATCCTTAAGGCAGGTGAAAAGAAATCTGCATTCCCTGCTACCGTTCCCGACTGTCATCCAAGATCTCCCTGCATAAAGTTTGATTATAATTCCCAGCATAACTTCTAGGGACATTGCAAATGAAGTGATCTAAATATGCTTAACTATATCTTTAATTTGGATTCAAAGGAAAGTTACTTAAAGGATAATGTCTATGGCTTCAGGGGCACACATAGAAGTAAATGGCTTTTCCAGTAGATTAAATGCCAAAACTAAATTGAAGTATTTGACATGCTGGGGAAAATGTAATTTATTACAAAGGTGCCACAGATTGTGGTGAAAGTTCCAGTAATAATAAGTCAAAGTCAGTGTGGATTTTAATGACACATACTGGTTTTTTGTTGTTGTTGATGGTTCGGGTTTTTCATTTACTGAATTTGATCTTTTTTTTTTCCCCCTTATATAAGGAATGGATGAATCATAGTTCTACAAATGCTGCCTGGATTAATAAAGATTAATAATGCCATTTGTAAAATGGCCAAATATTAAAAAAATGATTTTCATCTATATGTCTGCTGCCAAATGCAATCATGTTTTAAACTAAATACTAGGTTTATCTTCCCTTCACTCAAAAGTAAAATGATAAAGCTTTTGTATTCCGAAGTACACTCTGAAAATTGGACAGTGTATCCAGTAGAGGTGGATATAATCAATGGGAGTATGTACTCCAATAGCTTATGAGCTGGTTTCGTGCAGGGTTTCTACAATTTTCTACTTGTCTCCTCAAAGTAATGTCAGGAACAGGCTTCCTGGAAATGTTTTTCTTATTCCATATTCTATGGGCCAAAATGTCCTTTGGAGAAAATGGATGAGTATTTCAGGAATTGAATGAATTTAGACTGCCATACATTTGTTTGGAAATGAGGAAGAGAGCACATCCATCCCTCTACCCTTCACCACGACCACCGAAATGACAAGACAACTCTATAAAAAAATGAATAAATCGATAACATCTCTGGCAATAAGAAACACTGCCTAAAATGTCCAGGACAATTTGGAGAATGTCTGAAAACTAGAAAACAGATGGGTTGTTGACTGCAATCTAAAATACAGATAAGGGGGCGCCTGGGTGGCACAGCGGTTAAGCGTCTGCCTTCGGCTCAGGGCGTGATCCCGGCGTTGTGGGATCGAGCCCCACATCAGGCTCCTCCGCTGGGAGCCTGCTTCTTCCTCTCCTACTCCCCCTGCTTGAGTTCCCTCTCTCGCTGGCTGTCTCTATCTCTGTCAAATAAATAAATAAAATCTTTAAAAAAAATAAAAATAAAATAAAATACAGATAGGAAAAAGTTATTATAGAGAATAGGGTTGCTTCCTAGAAAGTCTGAGTTAGGATTTAAGAAGAAAAAATAATAATAAAAGAAAGTGGTGGAATAAACATGTGGTCAGCTATGTCTAGCCTGGTGGTAGTAAGGCAAAGAATTAGGAGAATGCAACAGGGTACAACAACATGTTTCAAATGTGCTAGTAGAGAAATTTGGAGTGTTGTTATGATTCCTTGCTCAGCTTAACGGCATAAAAGGCAGAAGCTGCAATTCTAGAATTCGACCTGGCAGTCTTCTCATTCCACATCAATGGCGTTGACCCCTGACCTTCAGGCAAGCCTCCATGAGGACGTAGTGAGGCAAAGAGCGGCTCTGTCTTCTTGATCTCTTGGGCAATGATCTCCACATCTCTGACAACCTCTTTGCTGGCAAATAGTAGGCCACAATAGAATGATTGTTCAAAGTACAAAGTTTGGAGTCACAATCTCTGGATTTGATCCAGATTTTACAAGTCAGCAGCTGTGCAACATTGAACAATTACTTAAGCCCCCTTTTCCTCACTTTCTTTATCTGTAAACCAGGGGGTTATATTAGCATCTACCACTTGGGGTTGTTGTGAGTATTCTGTAAGCAAGCTACTGTATCTGTTTGTTTTTTATTATTGTTATAAAATTGATTTTTAAATTGGAAGAAAGAGTTGAGGAACTTAATGCAAAAACTATGGACATAGAGAAATAAAAGAAATAATGAAATGAAAGAGAAAAAAGAGCAAATGAGAACGTTAAAAAGATGTGGAGGTTAGCTTTGTCTACCTAATCAGACTTCCAGTAGCAAATGTAAGTGAGAAAATCATCAAGGGAATAGTAGAAAATTTTGGTGAGCTGAATATCTCTGCTATTAGATAAAAAGAGATTCCTGGGTACAAAGGGACAGTATAAAAGAGAACGCAAGAAATGTTTTGTAAAATCTCAAAACTACGAGATTCAAGAGGGGGAAAAAATCCTAAAATTTTTCAGAGAAAAACACAGCTTACCTACACATGAATGGAAACGACATTTGCCTGAGGCTTCTTACCAGCATCACTGGAAGCTAGGGGTCAACAATGCATGACCTTCAAAGTTTCACAGGAAAATGACTTTGAAACAAAATACTGTGTCTAGATAATATATCAATCAAGCATGGAGGTAAGTGTATATATAATGTATCTTCAAGCATACAATGACTCAGGATGTGTGGGTCACACACTCTTTCAGACAGAATACTTATTTGAAGATAAACTTAAGCAAAACAAAAAGGAATTGAAGAAGTAAGATCAAGAGACAAAGAATTGGGGAACAAACCTAGGATTCTGATGAAAAACAATGCTGAGCTGTCAGCTCATTAGTTAGGATGTCTCTAGCTACAAGTAGTAGAAAGCCCTAACTCAACTGCTTTGAACAACAAAGAACATTTATTTTTTCAAAAATCAGAACATCCTGAGTTAGCGAGTCTCCAGGGTTGATTAATTTATTGGTTCAATTTTGTCACCAAGGACCCAGTTTCTTTTCAACTTTCTACTCCGCCACCTTCCAGAAGCTCCCCCACACCCAATCACAAGATGGCCAAAGCTGTTCAGATATCACATTTAGACATGAGAAAGTCCAACAGGAAAAGGGGGGGAGAAAAAAAAGAAAAGAATCTCTTCCCCTTGCTCACTCCTCTCTACTTTTAATCAGTGAACAAATATAAAAATATGCCTTTTGACTATTTACTCTTATTTTTCAGTGGCCAGGATTGTATCTATGTATATTCCTAAACCAGTTACTGGCAAGGAGAATAAGATTATCATGATTGTTTAAAACAAAACAGAAAGTTTCATGAGTGTATGCATATGTCCAAATCCATCAAATTGTATACAGCAAATATGTGAATTTTTTTGTATATCATCAATTATGCATCAATAAATTTTTAAGAAGTTTTTTAAAACATAGACCAGAAAATGCCCCTTTGAGTCACATGGGAGAGGAATAGATGTTAGACTAAAATTCATGATTTACAAATGAAATTGGTCCAGATGTAAATTCACAAATTAAAGTGGTACAGATTAGAACCAAAATTCAGTATGCTCTATAAAGAATATTCTCTAGGTGCGCCTGGGTGGCTCAGACGGTTAAGTGTCCAACTTGTGATTTAGGCTCAGATCATGATCTCATGGATTGTGAAACTGAGCCCTGCTTTGGCCTCTGTGCCCAGCAGGGAGTCCGTTTGGGATTCTCTCCCTTAGGCCTCTCCCCCCCCACCTCAACCTCTCTGTCTCTAAAATAAATATATAAATCTTAAAAAAAAAAAGAATATTCTTAAGAATAAAATTGACAAATTGCACAAATTTTATAATCAAGATGATCATAGTTAAGGATGAAAAGAGGAAGCGTATGCCTTTTTCGTCAATGAGAGGTAGAGAACTAAAAACTCTAAGAAGGCAAAAACAAAAACAGAAACATGGAAGGTCATGGTTCAGGTAAGAAGCAAAGTAAAATGTGGCCTGATTCTGAGCACTTGACGGAAGTGTGTGACTCAAAACACCCTGAACAAGAAACCCAGCCCTACTGGTCAGGTAATTTACAAAAGGCTGCCAGTTACTTGAATTAATGAGTGGTCACTTTGGATTTATGATAGATACAACCTCTAATCAGGTCTTGTTTGTTTTACCCTGCACATCATTTATCTCTTTTATAGGAAATTTAGTTTGGAGATCAATCTTTCTCAATTAATTTCAATTTTCGAAAAACATCCTGAAAGTAAATGTAAGTTTTTAAAGCTGTTCTTTAAAAATTCTTTTTAATTTCAAATTACTTGATATTTTACATAGGCATAAGACTCTCTTTTAATTCCTATGCGACATCTGACTCAGTTTTACTCCCTGGAAACTTAAGCTGTTTAAGAAATATGCCGGTTAAACAACAACAAAAGTCTTCAAGCTATAAATCATAACTTTAGAAAAAACTTGTAAGAACTAACATCTATTGTGTTGAAGAAACATTAAAGTTCAAGTATATTTTTCACACTTACTACAAGTTCTTTGCTGTAATTAAATTTAAGTAAAATTCGATGTGTTATATTTTTGTAAAATAAAAAAATTGGCAGTTCATTGGCCTTTACATGTCTGCATAATTACGGTGTAACTTATCAAAATTGGAACCCTCACCGCAACTGAGTTCTATAATAAAAGTTGCTCTCCTCTTTCAGCTGCAGCTTTCCTACCTTTGACTGTGGCTTTGGCTCATTAAAAGACCTTGATTTTTGCAAGGGATGGTCCACTGAAGCCAAAGCCTACTAGCTGACCTCATGGGACCAAGCAAAGGAAACACTGCCAGTTTCTGCCCTCTTGATGACTTCCACCTGCCCCCCCCCCCCCCACAATTGTACACATTCAGCAGATAAGGGCTACTTCCCGGAATAACCAAGTTTCAAAGGATGAATTAGAAATCCTACAGATGGATAGGTTAGCAAATAAAGTGTGAGCGGTATGTTGTATCTAGAAAAGTACAAGTTCAAAAGTTTTGTTAGTGAATGAGTAGAATGAGTTAAAAGGAACTATACAGTAGGATTATGAGTATCGAAAAGATAATTTACATGCTGCACAGACTAAAAGCATTGCTGTATTTCCAATCTCAGGCAAACCTTATGAAGTAATCTATGTAAAATTGCTTTGAAAAAATTATGAAAGAATACTGCTAATTATCATAAGATATTTCAAATGTAGCTTGAGTGTCAGATCATTTAATGTATGAGAAAGTGAAAATATTTCTTAATTTATCTTGAAATCACATATTTAGAACTACACACCATGATGTCTAATTAATATCCTTTTTTTCTCACCTCTTTTTAGATGAATGGATTATAATCCATTTCAGTCCCTATTAAACATAGTAACAATTAGACCGTCTTGCTGCAAGGAAGGCTTGAAGTTTTGTTTTGTTTTGTTTTTTTGCTTTCAACTCTTTGCAGAGAAACATCTAAAATATCTCTCAGTCATGTCCCTTCCTACCCATTTCTCTTTTTCCTACCGGGGTTCATGAGCACATGAGACCCAAACTAATACCATCTCAGTGTTCCCTGGGTCTCTCGCCCATCAGGATTCATCCTTGTCATGGCTAGTCAAGAACAACACTCTTTTTTACTATTTTGAGTAAAATACTCTTGAGTATTTGTAACAGAGACAGTGTAAGAAAGAAATTATAAAAAGAGGTACAGGAACTGGAAAGAAGAAGACAAAATTATTTTTATGGATGGATTGGAAAATGTCCATGGAGCTGTGGCCAGAAAGTGCTTAAAGTAGAAATGCAAGCCATAGTCTTATTTTAATTTCTGTTGCTCCATATCTGAAAGTATCCTGATGACTGTGATGGGATGATTCTCCTTCCTCTTCCTTTGTCCTCCAGAGACAATCCTGACCCTTCCTCCTTTCCACAAAAGGGTGGGTAAAGAGGTAACTGTTATGAGAATTGTTATTAAGCTTTTAAAAGTTAGTTGCAGAGGGGCACCTGGGTGGCACAGTTGGTTAAGCAGCCAACTCTTGGTTTCAGCTCAGGTCATGATCCCATTCGGAGATCGAGCCCCACATCAGACTCGGTGTGGAGTCTGCTTGAGTTTCTCTCTCCCTCTGCCCCTTCTCCCCACACTCTCTCTCTTAAATAAATAAATACATCTTTAAGAAAAAAAGTTAGTTGTACAAAGAATTAGGAAAAGCAAATCAAATTGGTGATATTGTAAGCTATTAAAAAAGAGAGAGAGAGCACTATTTGCCCTTAGGTTTTCTTTTTAATTACTTTTCTATACAGTTGGTATATGTTTCTTTTAATTAACATTGTTCGTATGGCAAATGACCTGTTTGCTTGTCAATTTATAAGTATGTCATTACTTCATGGGAATAACACGGGTAAAGTCTTTATCTGGCATTATTAATTATTTATTCCTTAGGCCTACTTTGTTGTCCAATCCCATATACTGCAGTGCTAGCTACCTTTTTAAATAGCTCCAACCAAACCATAATAGAAAATAGAACAGCAAGTACTCTTTAGGGAGTGGGCTGAACAAGATTTTTAAACCAATGGATGGTCATTGGTTTGCAGTTTGATATAAATGGTGGCAGTCTGATATAGAAATACATATATATTTCAATCAGTCTGAATGTGACTTTTCATTTCTCCAACATTATGATAATATGCATATTGATAAAGAATCTTAATTGTAGTCGAAAACAATCTGGGTTCCTCATTTGACTTTTAGGGGAAATCTTCCTGGCAGTGTCTGGATAAGTATCCCATATCTAGCTGGAAAGAGTCTAGGAAAGCAAGCTCATGGTATCGTTATTTAGTGTGTGAGTCAGTGTTCTCCAGAGAAATAGAACCCACAAGATGGACATATATATATAAGGTATTATAATATATTATAAGGGATTGGTTCTCATATGGAGACTGAGAAGTCTCAGTATCTGTAGTCAGTCAACTGGAGACCCATGGTGTAGTTCCAGTCAGAGTCTGAAGGCCTGAGAACCAGGAGAGCAAACAATCTAGTTCCAGTAAGAAGCCAGTAGGCTTGAGACCCAAGAAGAGCCAATGTTTCAGTTCAAATTCAACGGCAAGAAAAACTGATATCCCAGATCAATAGTCAGGCAGGAGGAGTTCCCTCTCTTCAAGAGGTCCGCCTTTTTGTTTTATTCAGGCCTTCAACTGTTTGGATGAGACCCACCCACCTTAGGGAGAGCAATCTGCTTTACTGTCTACTGATTCAGATGTTCACCTGAAAACACCCTCACAGATGCAGGGTGTCCAGAATAATGTTGGGCCAAATATCTGGGCACTCTTGTCCTGTCACGTTGCCACATAAAATGTACCATCACAACTAGGAAGGGAGTTCTGGTTCCCAAAGGACTCATGCAGCAGAAAATTCCTCATACATAAGCAGGAAAAACCATAGGCACAGCAGTGAACACAACTTCATTCGTACAAGTAGTCTACTCATTCGTGTGACCAACACCAACACGCATTCTTTTTTCTAAACATTAAAGAGAAAAACTCCTGCCTGACATAGTGCAATTAAGCCCTGCAATCCAGAGATACCCTTGGTCATTTCTAATTGTGGATGGTCCATATTTTATTCAGTCGCTACATGCAACACCAACGCCAAGGTTCTGGGTAATGTCTATTTTTCTGCTATTTTTCTTGAAATCCTCTCTCAGTAATGGATAATCCATGACCTAAATTGTAATGTTATTCATCATGAACACATCACATTTAAAATATTTGGATAGATGGGAGGAAAAGAACAAGAAAAGCACAAGAACAAAAATTCACATTAATTTTTCTAAAACTGATGGCAGGGATTCAAATTCAGTAGAGACATTGTTGTGTCTCCTAGTAGAAACATTCCTCTTTGGTGTTAAGATTTCTAAGTCATTAACACACAGAATCAGGCTTAGGAGCAAAAATCTTTCGAGAAGCATGGGTTGTTAGGTTTACCAGTAATGGCAACTCTATTGAAGTGTTTCAAACATTCACGTGTTGGCCATTCCAGTCTATCCAGCCCCACCTCTTTTTCAAGCCACCTCGGTCGTACCAGTCCCATACAGGCTTCACTCAGCCTTGTGAGGGGGCAACCTGGAATGTGTCACCTAGGGCCTGTATTGTGGCCCCCTGGCTTCTGGCTCCAGAGCCTCTCTGATGCTGCGTCATGAATAGTGCAGGAACCGACTCAGTGCTCAGACATGTGCAGTCCAGAAGTTCATGGGCTACCTTTGTTCCATCTCGGAAGGGAAGGAATAGAGACAGGCTTCCACTACATTTTCCCCAGAAGGAACATTCTGAGAATCATTTTGTAAGAGGCGGGTCTTAGTACCATTTGCCCACAGTGGTGGCTAACTGCAAAATACATGGTTGTTTTGTCTTTGACTCACTCCTTCCATTTCATCTCTCTTGTCTCTCCTTCCGACTCCCAAGTTCACTTACCAAATAAATAACCCACTCACAAGCTTTTGTTATAAGTCTTGCTTTCAAGAGTACCCAGGTTAAGGCATGAAATACTTATATTCGCATATCTTGGTCTTTGGAACACTGTATATTGACTATGGGAGTAATTGTATTGGTTTCCGGCTTAGAGTATGGTATATATCACCTTGTGAGATGATATTTCAGCCTCACAAGTTGTTTACAGCTGACACTACAATATACTTTAATAAGACAATGTTCTGTCACATGCAATCATCTGTTTCTGGGTGAAGCAGTATGTGGCAAAACTAGAAAATCTGACAATGATCATTTTATTGGCTTAATTGTATCTTAGGCACAATTTTAAGTACTTATCAATGCTATGTGAGATATTACTGCGTGGCATAAGGCATTCAGTAATTCCAGGGGTGGTGGTTGAAGTAAGTATGATTGATGGGGAAAGAATGCCAAACCAATAACGGCCATCTGCTCTAATATGGAAAAATTGAAGTTCCTTTCATGGTTAAAAGCATCACATGTAATCGACGACCTAATACCCAATGTCTGGATGTCCCACCAAGAATTAGGGTTGATTAGCTGGTGCTGTTGACAAAGGGATCCTTATCAATAGCAGTCGCTTGACTGGCCTAGTAGACATTTGCTAAAGGAAATCCATGTCATTGAACCCAGGTCTGGCCTTCATCCTTTCTACCATCATCACTTCAAACCTGCTGTTTTCTTCTTCTGTTGTTACATACTCACTCCCAGTACCAGGCTTTATATTGGTGCGCTTATTTGCAAGTCACAAAAGCTGCCAGGGTTCCTGATTCAAAGTCAGAAGCTTGTTAATTTAATCACTACAGTCTAGGTCAATTATCTATTCCCAAGGTGCGTGAGAGCCTGGGAAAGTGAGCGTCTGCTATTTTCAGGTTCTATAGTGGGAGGCAGTCTCACTAGTATGGGGAATTCCCCAAACATTGAAAAGAGTTCTCAGGTGTTCGCTGGCCAAATCAAATAACAGAGCTCTACAACCAGGGTGTCCAGCTTGTCATCATTGTGGCTCTCTGTTTTTGGTTCAGGTGCACAATTTTTCTTTCAAGAAGGACCATTCTGCCTCGGGTTATTTCAAGCAGAGAAATCTGCACCTGCACCCCAATGTGAAGGATATAATATAGAATAGAATTATATCTCCTAATTGCATCATCATCCTTCAACAAATTTTTTTTTTTTTTTAACTGCCTCCATTTGCCAGGCACTGCATTAAGGATGGGAATACGGAGTGACGTGGACAAACATGGCCACAGTGCTCAAGGATCTTATGGGCTCCTGGGAGGGGATCAAATGATTGATTAATCATATTTGTGACAACTTCCCTGAAGGACAAATATAAGATAACATGAGAGAAAATAATGGGAAAACCTGGCTTGTCCTTCACAGCAGAATCATTGAGGAAACTGCATTCACAGTGAGTCCTGCCAAAATACAAATGAAGAGGCACCAACAAGAGAAAGGTATGTTTGTGCCAGAGTCACACAATCACTATTATTGTTCATTCACTGAAGGATTTCCTATTCCTTCATGTTTATGTCATAGATTATTGGTATTCATGCTGGACTTAACCAATCGAAGATAAAATCAATAAAATAAAATAAAATAAAATAAAATAATAAAATAAAATAAAATAAAATAAAATACAAAACACATTTTCTGCAGAAGGGGATCACCCATATGGAGAAACGATATTGGTGCCTTGTCCCAGCATTTCTATGAAAATGGATAGCTGCAGCTTATTGGACAGGAGGTTTTGTCATCTGATGTAGTGTCCGTGCTTCCCTCAATGAGAGCCTAATGTACCATCAGAATCATTGCTTTGCTGCAAATAGAAAGTTGAAATTCTGCTGATATTTTACTCCCTCTGCACTTTCCATTTTGGCAGCTTGGCTTTCTGGCTGGTTACTTTAATCATTTTAAGTGCTTGAACTAAGAACCCATTTAACACTTTCCATTAAGAAAGAAAAATGTGGTCCAGGAATACCCAACTTAGAATCTTGGAGGTCGTATAGTTTAACCTCCATCCAGTTCAGGGAACTCTGCATCACTTGTCTGACAGGTGGTTATTTGGGATCTGCTTAAAACCATCCAGTGATGAAGAGTCCTGTAAATTCACAAGGCAAGAAAGACTCCCGCTGTGGTTAAACTAGACATTGTACATCTGTATCTGTTAGGATAGGTTCATATGCAAGTGACAGAATATTCCAAATGAATATCAATGCTTAAAAAAAATTCTTTTATGTAGAAAATGCCTGGCAGTTGGCAGTGAAGGACTATGATGGAAATTCCACAGAGTCACCAGGGACTCGGGGACTTGGGCCCCTTTCAGGTCGAGACTGCCAAACCTAGGCTTTTATCTGCACGGACCCAGATGGCTATTTGAGCTCCAGCTATCACGTTTTATTTCCAACCAGCATGAGGGTGAAGAAGCTATCTTTCCAGAAAGATTACCGAAAGCTGAAACACATATGTCTCACTGTCCAGAATACAGTTACATGAAATACCTGATGCAAAGGATACCAAAAAATGCAGTCTTTAATCGAGGCAGTCACATGCCCAGATAACAGTTGCAGGCCTATTACTAAGGGAGATGGGGAGAATATGATTTGAAGTAGAATAGGGTTAACAAACTTTTTCTGCAAGGGGCCAGATAGTAAACATTTTCAGGTTTGGAGGCTATACGATCTCAGATGCAAATACCCAAATCCACAGCTACAGTGAGAGAGCAGACATAGCCAATCCGTAAGCAAATGAACATGGCTGTGTTCCAATAAAACTTTATTTGCAAAAACAAGCAGTGGGCCAGATTTAGCCCAGATGCTGACTTACCCCTGGAATAGGCAAATGGAAAGCTGTGCCACATCGATTAACGTATCTGGAAAGAACACACATTTTGTTAATAGCCTTTGTCCTATTGTTGGGTCACATTAATATGTAGGCAACTAGATCTTTGATTCTTTTCTGCATGAAATGCAGATGAGGCAGTGGTTTTATTTTTTTAAAACCTTACACTCGTCTTTGCTGTGCTCTGTCTTCTCTGTCATCAGTAAATTTGTCAAGCATGCCTTCAGTCTCTTTCACATGGCTTATGAAAATGTTCAGCTGGATAGCGATATGCATGTTCCTGAGATTTCTTTCACAGCTCAACAAATAAATATTTATTGAACATCTATTATATGCCAGACACTAAATCATTATTAAAGCTGTAAAAACATCGAAGATGGACCACTTGCCCTTTAGCACTGAGTGGTAGCATTCAGTGGTTAAAACTTGGCAGCAAACCAAATTCATCCAGGGAGCTTGATCGAAGTGTCGATTCCTGGAGAAAACTTGGGTAATTTGAATTCGTTTGATTTACAGTGGGGCAAGGGTCAGGATATCTTTATTTTTAAGAGAACATCCTGGTGATTCTGATATAGTCCATGATTTGAAACCTTCTGGCTGCTAAGTTCTGAGAAGGGCTGTCAGAAAGATCAATTCTTACATCTTATCTACTATGGTATGATGAGAAGCTGTACTCTATGTAGAACTGGTCTCGGATTTCCAAGACTAGTATTCCGGGTTTTGTTACTGCCGTTGTTGTTGTTGTGAGATTCATTGGTCTTCACTTAATCTTAGTGAACAGTGGTTGCCTTGTTCCTTTCTAAGTAATCACAAGTAATAAATGTCACTAGTTACTAATGCTTGCTCTGTATCCTGGCAGAGTGCTAAACACTTGACATATATAGCCTTCACACAACAATCCCACGAGGTAGTACTATTATTAACCACATTTTATATTATATTATATTATATTATATTATATTATATTATATTATATATTATATTATATTATATTATATTATATTAACCACAGAGTTAAATAATTGCCCAGGGTCACAACTCTTACAAGTAGCAGAACAAGGATATAAATCTAACTTTGATGAGCTAGATAAGCAAAGTCTTTGTTGCCATAGAAGTTTATGTCCCAATTATGGAGAAAATAATAAAGAAATGAGACAAAATTGTATTTATTTAGTCCCCAATATGTAGGTGTTTCACCTGAAATATATTTAAGCCTGAAAACTCTGAAAGAGGGGTGCCTGGTTGGCTGAGCATGGAGTCTGCTTAAGATCTTCTCCCTCCATCTCCCTCTGCCCCCCTCCCCCCCACACACACATTCACACACTCTCTCTTTCTATAAATAAATAAATAAATAAATAAATAAATAAATAAATAAATAAATAAAACAAACAAACTCTGGGGGATCATAATCACTTGTTTTACTGATGAAGAAAAGAACATTCATGCCCTACCCTGACTGAGTCCACTCCTACCCTTTTCCAACATACTCCCAACCATACCGTCTCGAGTTATGGTTAGTGCAATGTTGCAAATGGAATGTGAAGGAAGTAGTCGACAGACAATAGCATAAGCACTTTCTAGATGCTGGTCAGTATTCTCTGTATTGAGAGGCATATGACTGAGAAGCCAGCCATTCATTTCTGCCTTCTTAACATCTGTAATGTAGTTTAGGAATTAAGACTCAGCTTCTCTCACACGTGAAGACTAACTCATATCAGAACATGAATGCTAAGTGCCAAATAGGAAGATGAGATAATAAAAAGCAGAAAATGTCAGAGGGAGGAGCAGTCTGTCCCTGCTGGACAGTGCCATCTTTCTTGAAAGCAAATCTCACAATGTCCCTCACATGTTTAAAGTCCTTCCGCTGCTTTCAATCAATTCTAGGGCAGTGCACAAACTCCTTGGCATAAAATATGGGGGGCGCTTCTTGATCTCATCTGTCTTTACTGTTCGAATCCATACTTACACTCCTCCAGCCCCATCCGGTCCATGTGTTACCTTTTCCAGCCATCTCTGATGACATTAGCTCCCAGTCTTCCTAGCGTGGGTATACTTATAGAATCATGGGTATATTTCTCTCATAGCTCGTAACACTGAATTAAGCTTTCTTATTACGTATGCACTCCCAATCTCTGTACAATTTTGTAAACTTAAATTCCTTCCCAAAAATGCTTTTAGTAGACACGGTAGGCTGCCCACTCAATACCCATTAACCCAGTCTTCCTTGTCAACACAAACTAGCTTTATCTAAGTATCCAGCTTTCAGGGAAAGTGACGATATTCTCAATTCAGGAGTGAATCCTAGATTAGTATATTGGTTTACTGCCAGTAATTGGTTTAGGGATGGAAAAGTGACATAATTCTGGCCAATGAGACATGAAAGGATGTCAACTAGGTGGTGAGAATTTCCCAGAAAGATTTCTTCACTTTGAAGAGTGACAGAGAGCAACAGATTTCTTTCTTTGGACATTTTTATGTCTGGAAGTTCTGTAGGAAAATGTGGCAACAGAAATACATAAAAAGGTTGGGTTTTCTAGGTCTTCATTAAGTGGATGAATTAACAGACTCTACAGCCATCCTGCCTTAGGGCTTCTTGTCTTGTTATCTGTGGCTAAAAATACCCTAAATGATACAAAATTGACTTTCTTTTATTTTTTGTATTCTGTTCTGTATAAACAACCAGAGTTTCAAACGGTCGATTCTTTACCTATCCCTCAGGCCTGTGCCTTTCAAACAACAGTTTGTGAACATGCAGAAATGTAAGCTTATTCAGGGAGACGTTAAAGTCAACCACGTCATCTGTTCTAATTTCCACTTTTCGAATGAAACGGTGGAAACCTATGTCTTTGTGTTTTAAATGGAATGATTGGAGAACCTCTGAATGCTTCTGAGATGTGAATTTAAAGCAGTTAGGAAAGCCCTCCCAAACATAAGGGTGCTGATGATTTCGTCATTTAGTCAGTCTCTTACCCAATTTCATGTCGGTGCCATTATGATAATTTTGAGTTTATGTTGTTTTGTTTTTAATAATGTATTATTTAATCTATACCCATGATGAGCAGCTGGGTGGATCGGAGAAAAATAAGGAATACCAGTGCTGAAGTACAGTTGATGAGAAGCGTCAGGACAGTAAGTGCAGATTCGCCTCCCTGTGAGCCACACGAGATCCAGCTCCCGCACTTACACTGACTTGTTCAGAATTCTGCTCGGTATTGAAAGATGCCTCTGGTACTTTGAAAATTAAACAGAGAAAATCTACGGATGATTATATCTAATTTGGCTTTTCATTGAAGGGGGATAAACACTCTCCACACCCACAATCTGTTACTTGACGAGAGGCACTCATAACTCGTAGTTTTAAAACCTTTCTTTTTATTTCATCAGTTAAAGGAGTGGAAATTATAGAAAGAAGCCATTGATTTTTTGAAATGTAAAGTGCAGAATGCTAAACAAAGTCATGAGAATTTTGTATGCTTTTATGTCGCGTATTTTAATGGCATCTTAGAATTGAAGTATGGAGAGTTTTGTCATTTAAATTTTTTTGTAATTTAGATATGATTTTAGACTTAGAAAAAGGTTGCAAAGTAGTCCAGAAAATACCCAGTATGCCCTTCACCCCTGTCACCCTTATCTAACCATTGGACAGTGATCAAAGATAAGAAATTAACACTGGCACAACACTATTAATTAAGCTAGAGACCTTAGTCAGATCTCAGCATTTCCCATAAATGCCTTTTTTTTTTTCCTGTTCCAGGATCCAATCAGGATCTCAAGTTGAATTTATTTGTCATGTCTCCTTGATCTCCTCTAATCTGTGACAATTCATCAGTGTTTTCTTGTCTTTCATGACCTTCAATTTGGGTTTGTCTGATGTTTTCTCATGATTAGATTGAGGTGATGCAGTATTGGGAAGGATAGATAACACAGAGGTTCCATGCACCTGTCAGGGGGGTAGATGATATCACCATATATATCTGGTTACATTAATTTTGATCACTTAGATAGGGTAGTATCTACCAGGTTTCTTTACTGTAAAGTCACTATGTTTCCATTCATACTTAATAAATATTTGGGGGGATATGCTTTTAATTAACAAATATTGAGGGGGTGTCTGAATAAATTTACAGTCACTAATTCTAGCAGCCATTTGGTAGAGCTTGCTTGCAGCATTTAGTACTGTGGTGTCCCTTCTCCCCATTTATTTATGCATTCGGCTTCCGATTTATAACTGTATGAACTCATGGATACTTATGTTATTCTTTGGTTAGAATTCAACAGTATTATTATTTTGTTGTTCAGTTTGCACCAACTTAAGTCATCATGCATTCATCTAACACGTCTGACTCCAATCTAGAACCATGCTTTCATGCTGGCCTTCTCTCCTTGCTTACGTGTACCTTCTTTCTCCTAGAGTGAGAAACTTGGCTCTCATTATCACGGCATATTCCCTTATCTGTTCAGTGCAGTGTATGCATAGTTTCAGAACTGATAAGCCATACTTTTGCAAGAAACACATTTACTAACTAGAATGTAAAGGTAGTGTAAAATTATTTCTGTCTTTAAACTTACAGGATCTAATCAAATCATTTCTTTTTCAAACTTATTTACCCAAGTTCATTTCTTCCCCACTGTCTTCAATCATCTGTAATGTAGTTGGTTTCATTTGTCATGGTTGGCATTTCATCTTTCCCCTCTCATCCTGGCTGATGTTTTTTACATTTATGCATAAGGAAATCTCTTTGTGGGGTAGAGTTCTGTGGATTTTGACAAGCGCATGGAGTCCTAGATGCACTACCACATAGAATAATTCCATCACCTTAAGAGTTCCTATGTGTTAGTCTTTGTTTTCTCAACATCTTCCTTCACGGTCCAACTCCTGGCATCGGTCCTATTCTGTCTTTGGTTCCTTACATATGCCTTCTCCAAAGTACCACACGTGTGGATTTACGCAATATGTAACATTTGAGGTCGGGCTTCTTTCACTTAAGAGGGTACATTGAATTTAACCCATAGTGCTGTGTGCAAAAACAATTCGTCCTTTTTCGTTGCTGAGTAGTATGTCATTGTATGGATGTACCACCGCTTGTTTATACATTCACCAGTGAGTGAAGGGTATCTATTTATTGGCAGGGCTTACATCTATTCTATTTATTGGTGATTTTGAATAAAGTGTATATTAAACATTCATATAAAGATTTTCACATGAAAATAGTTTTCACGGTTTTACATTAAATAGCTAGGAATGAGATTGCTGGGTCGTAATGGCAAATATATTTTTAAGATGATGAGAAACTGCCAGACCATTTTCTAAAATGGCAAAAACATCTTACGTTCCCATCCGCGATGTACCACGTGCTCTGCATCTTCACTAACGCTTGTGACTGCCTTTTAAAAACGATTATTTTAGCCATTCTAATATGCGTGTACTTGTATCCCATTGAAGTTTTAATTTGCATTTAATTTGCGTTTCCCTAAGGACATCTTTTCATGTCCTTATTTGCCATCTGTATATCTTCTTTGGTGAAATGTTTATTCAGATCTTTTGGCCATGTTTTTAAGTGGATTTTTTTGTTTGTTTGTTTGTTTTCTTTTTCCTGAATTTTGAGAAGTCTTTGTGATATTCCGGAAATAAGGACTTGGTCAGGTATATAATTTGCAAATATTTTTCCTACTTGTGCTTTGTGTTTTCGTTTTCTCAACTTGTCTTTCATAGAGCAATGGTTTTTTCGTTTTGATAAATTTGAATTTATCATCTTTTTCTTTTGAGGATCCTTTTTTAGTGCCACGTCTAAAAACTCCAGCCCAAGATTTTCTTCTTAATTTTCTTCTTAGAGTTTGGGAACTTTACATGTTAAATTTAGGTATATAATTCATTTCATGTTAATTTTCACGTAGGTTGAAGTTCGAATTTTGCATATGGATGCCCAATTTTTTCACCAAAATTTTTTAAAGAGACTATCATTTCTCCATTGAATTACATTTGCACTTTTGACAAAAACCAGTTGACTACATTTGTGTATTTCTATTCCTGTTTCATTGATCTGTTGGCCCTTTTTTTTTTAAATGTCTTTCACCAATGTATTTTATTTTCAGTATATAAGTTCTATAAATATGTTGTTAGATTTATACCTAACACTTTGGGGGTTGTTATTTAAATAATTTTTTTTAAACCTCAAATTCCAGTTATCCATTGCTAATACATAGAAATAAAATTAATTTTTGTATATTGGTCTTATATCCTACAATCTAGCTAATTCACTTGTTTGATGACATTTTAATAAAATCTTTTGGATTTTGTAATAATTAATGTCATCTGTGAATAGAGATAGTTTTGTTTCATCTTTTCCTATCTTTCTGCCTTTTATTCCTTCTTATTGTGTTATTGCACTGGCCAGAATTTCCAGTAAAATGTTGCATTAGAGTGTTGAGAGACTATAATCTGTCCTGTTTCTGATCTTAAGGTTAATGCATTCAGTCTTTCTGATGTTATCTGTAGATATCTTGTAAGTATGCTTTATTATATTAACAAAATTCCCTTCTATTTCTAGTTTTCTTACGAGTTTTCAGCATGAATTGATGTTGAATCTTATCAAATGCTTTTTCTCTGACTACAGACATGATAATGAGGTTTTTTTTCTTTAGTAAATAGTTTTTGCTCTTATATTTGTTATTTTCTTTTTTTCTGCTTTGGATTTAGTTTGCTTTTCTTTTTATAGTTTTTGAGATGGAATCTTAGGTTATTGATTTGAGACCCTTTCTTTTTCTTCTAATATAAGAATTTAGAGAGGTGACATTATCAAGCTTTATATCATCAAGCCTCCATAGGTCATTCCCAACTTTGGTCCCCTTCACAAAAAGAAGAGCTAGCAACTAGCCATGGACAAGACGCCATTGTGAAAATCCCAGAACCTGGGAATAAGGCTAAAGCACCTCCCTGGACAACAGAATTTGAGAAGTACTGCCTCAAAATGGTGAGATAAATGGCTTCACTCTGACTACATTGTTCCTCCTTCATGCCAGCCCACCACTGCACTAAGAGTGCCTCCCGCCCCCAGGCCTTTGGTTTTTCCAGTGGGAAACAAGAGCCCGGGATGGACCTTCAGACTCTTCAGGGTTGCAGGATTCTTCCCAGGAGGCTTGCTTGGGTCCCACCTCATGGGGATCACTGGGGAAACCGAAACCTGCAGAGCTAGTTTGTTGGGGATCAGATGGAGACAGAGAAGGGTGGCAGAGCTTATAGCAACCAGCGCTCAGATCTTGGCTTACCACATTCCTGCTTGCAGTGGTTCCAAGCAGATCCCAGCCAACAGCTGTACCCATGGGTAAAGCTAAATCAGTGACCCCATCTGGCCTAGGAGGTCAGCTGTCTGTTCTGTTTTAGATACCCAGCCAATGGACTAGACTGGCCATGGGACCCATTCTAGGACCTCACATGGTCAGAGAAGTAAATTTTTAGTCTCTTCCAAGGCTAAGCATAGCCTCCAATCCTGCCCCACCGGTAAGTTTTGCCACAGATGCCCAGCAGCCACAGGCATATCTGGTGGCTTGGCTGGTCAGGGAAGCAAGCCAGGAGCCCTGCTAACTGTTGAACCTAGCCTCTGGCCCCATATAACCAGGGAGTCTGAATAGTGACCCTGACCAACCTTGGGCCCAGCCTGTGGTACCACCAGCTGGGAGGCTCCCCTATGATACCACTCTTCATCAGAGACTAGCCAGTAAAAACACCCAACTGCAGGCCAGTATCCCTGATGAATACAGAGGCAAAAATTCTCAACAAAACACTAGCAAACCAAATTCAACAGTTCACTAAAGGGATTTAGTCTGTGATGGAGAAGGAGTCATCCCTGGGATGCAAGGATGGTCCAACTTTCACAGATCAATAAATATGATGCATCACATTACTAGAATAGAAGCTAAAAATCCTATAATTATCTCGGTAGATGCAGGAAAAATGCATTTAGCAAGATTCAGTATCCTTCCATGATAAAAACTAGTCTCAACAAATTGGGTACAGAACATACTCAACATCACAAAGGCCACATATGGCAAGCCCACAGCTGACATCACGCTCAGTGGTGAAATGCTGAAAGCTTTTCCTCTAAGATGAGAAATGGGAGAAGGGTGTCCGTTCTCGCCGCTTACTGTGGTGATTATTTTACAATGTATATATTTCACATCATCACGTCGTACACCTTAAACTCACACAGTGTTACATGTCAGTTACATCTCAATAAAGAGAAAGCTTGGGGGGGCAGAAATAATTTAATGCTATCAGTCTCCCTCTAAGCACTGCCTCAGTTGTGGCCCTTAGATTTTGAAATGTGGTATTTTCCTTTTCATTCAGTTCAAATATTTTTTTTTAAATTTCCACTGAAACTTCGTCATTGACCCACAGGGCATTAGAAGTATGCTGTTTGTCTTCCAAGCACTTAGGGATTTTCCAGATATTTTTCTGTTATTTATATCTAGTTTAATTGTATTATAATCCAAGTATAGGCTTTGTATTTTTTCTATGATTTTAAATCTGTTGAAGTTGGGTTTATGGCCCAGAATATGGGCTATCCTGAGCTATGGGCTATTGTTGCTGGTGCCCCAGGAAGGAAAATGTGTGCTGTTGCTATTTCACCAAGTATTCTGTAAATGTGAATTAGGTCTAGTTGTTAGGTAATGTTCTTCAGACCTGTATCTTTACTGATTTCCTGTTTACTTTTTCTGTCGTATTTTGTTGCAAGCCACACATCTTACGTAGACACTGGAGACAGAGGCAGGTTTTATGCCTGGAAACAAGCACACCTCTCTTTCTGAGAGGACTTTGGTGTGGGCATCTGAGTATATTATATTATATTGAGGGGTTAGCCTGGGTTTAAGTCCGTTATTGCTCTGGTTACCCTCAGAGTACCACAGGCATCGAATTCCTGTAGTGACCGTGTCTGGGGGCCAGGAAGCTTGTTTGGCAGGGCAGAATCTGCTTTACCCTCAGCTTTAGATCTTCTCTTTGGAATTAGTCCCCAGAGAGGGTTTCTTGTAGACCTCTCAGCAGGATTTGCTGCTACTGGTTACAGGAAGCTTATTGTAGCAGGGGGAAGCCAGTGCGAGGGAGAGGGGTGGTGGGGAGTGTATTCTGATGAATCCTCATTCTTAGGCAGGCACCTGTCCCTGGATGATGGAGGGCAAGAGCACCATTCCAGTTCTTCACCCCCTCCCTGCCACATAGTTCTGGGCCCACCCTGTATTCCTGTCCCTTCCAAACAGTAGAGATTTTTTTTTTTCCTGTTGCCTCCTGCAGAGTCATGTTGGCCCTAAGGGTAAGAATGTTTGTTGACCTTCATGCCATAAATGAAGGTTCTCATTCAAAGAAAAATAAGGAAACTAGTCTACTTAGGGTCTTATACCCCTTCTGCATAAGCTGCTGTTCTCCTGCCAGGTCTCCACCACAACAAAGGCTTTCTTAGGGCTCTTTCCTTTTTTTTTTTTTTTTTTTTTTTTTTTGTGTGTGTGTGTGTGTGTGTGTGTGTGTGTGAAAGTGTGATGAGGTTTGAGGAGAAAGAGCCTGCAAGAGGGTGCCGAGGGAACCTCAACTTCTGTGTCTTACAGGGGCTTCACATTCTCCTGCCAGCTCACATTTGCCCTTCACCGAGCTGCGGTCTGTTCTAACTGAACTCTTCTTACTGATGTCCAACAGCATCTACTCCAGGTAAGCAAATGTTCACATCTCATCCGTCCCTACGGTGCCTGTGTCTCCTTGGATTTGGGGACAGTTGATGGCCATGTGTCCCCTTTTCCCAATGGATTTGAGAAAAAAATATAAATTTACATTTGTCCAGTTTTTCATTTTTATTATTAATTATTATTATTATTATTATTATTATTATTATAACTATGAGGGTGGAAGAGATGGTATTTCCAACTCTCTACATCCTTGAGCAGAATCCAGGTTATTTAGGAAGGTTTTAAGGGGCAATCTGGTTGGAAACAGGGACTATGGGTCTTATCTTAATGCTGTAACTATATAGCATTTTATTTAAGATTGGGAAATCCTTTGTTCAAATCAAAGTATGGGGGAGGAACGGGAACACCTGATGGAAACTCTGAAAGGAGAGCTAACAGCCCCCGCCACCCTATACCACCGCGTGGTCACTGCACTCAAACCACTTAAAAGTCAAAAGTAGTTCTGGTATGTGCTTTCTCTCTCCCCTCCCTACCTCTTTCTCTCTCTGATTCTCCTCCTGCAGTTTCTATCTTTGTATCTCCTTACCTGTCTTCCTCCCCACCCCATCCCTCAGGTAAAACGGCTCCACGCCCTCCTCCCAGTTTCTGGTGATACAGAGAACTTGCTAAACCGTGGGAGCAGAAAGGGAATTTTGTCCCTTTCACACCTCGGGGATATGGTTGACAGTCTTTTATCTGCAGCCATTAGCCATCTTGTCTCCGCTTAGTAATCCACACCAGAGCGGCCTCCCACATTCCCCTCCAGCACTTTCTCCATTGCAATCTTGCCAGGTGGTACTGTTCAAAATTGATGGAATCGCTTCAAAAACTTTTAAGGAGGTTAATGACTGTATATGTAACTGTGGGAAAGTTTATGCGTCACAAAATTCTTGGCTTGTATAGGTTGTAGGCGAATGGGTAGTGATTCTCTCCTAGTTTTGACTCCTACTCACCTGCTCTGAACCTTCCTGCGATAGTCTGATAACCTGACACCGGAATCTGATCTGCGCCCTAAGTACTTTTCCCACTGGGGTCTCGCATGCTTGTGTACGGGGTGCGCTCTTTTCCTTTTGTTCCGTGATGATTTCTCATTTCCATGCTCTGCATTTGTAGCTCGGTCCTGCCCCCTCTCCTTAATTGCACAAGCGTCTAGGAACCCAGGTCAGGTTCAGAGGTGTCGCTTCTCCTGATCTAGGAGAAGAGTTTGGGTATCGCTGTCTGCCACGTGATAACGCACACTGAGTAAAAGAGTGGCATACGGGCGAATAAGGACAAGCTAACAAAGTCGCTGGAGTGCCATCCATAAAAGACTCCTCATAGAGAAGTGACTTGAACTGAGTTTCAGAAGATGGTTGTATCTGAGATTGATACAGGTGAAGCAAATTCCCCACAAATGCATACATCATCCCTCCCTGCCAACGCTCCCTTTCTACCGGCCCTTCTAGATGCAGCAGATGGTGGTGACTGGTAACACCCCTATCAGTACATTGCTAGCAGCCAGTGTCGTCATTATTTTTCCTCCTCCTCTGAGCTCTCCTGTAATTCTCCGATATTTGAGTACCGCTTATGTTGAGTCTTCAAGACTGCCGCTGGCTCTGTGTCTCCACTTGAAGGCCACCCAGCACAGTCTGGATCTTGCATCAGCAACCCGCTCCTTGATACATGCCTGAGACCTTTCATATAATTTTTACCTGTTGTGACTCACTCTCTTGGATGCATGAGACTTGCTCTTGAATTCTGTGAAAGCTTTATTCTCTCCACATTTCTCACATCGCCCAAATGATCTCTTTCTTCCACGATTTTACCTTGGGGTGCTTCCACGCTGACTCACCAGCACCGTCTATCACGGACTCCTCAGTAAACTGGCTACGGCCGGTCATCCCAGGAATGCCCCACCTCTGGCTCATTTCTGCCACGTTCTCTGCATCAGCAGCCTGGCCGAGCAGTCGGAGCTGGACAGCAAATCAGTACCAAGCTCTGTTGACATATTATTCCAAAACAACATATTTTTATTAATCATCTACTTCGTAGGAGACTCTGCCAATTTGTCTTATTATAGCTGGCTTTTCTGATGTCCCAGCATCTTTTCATGGACCTTTTATGTGTAGCAGTGGTCCCAATTTGGAAAGCTAAACTGCATTTATCCTAGATTCAAACGTGTAACAGTGTATCCAGAGCCAGAGGGCTGGGTCAGCTACCAGTCTTTTTGCACGAACTGCTGAGGAGATTCTTGGGGGGAAAAAAAAAGGAGTAGAGAGCAGGCACATTGTTTTTGTTTTTTGTTTCTTTCTAAAGTCAAAGTTCTGGAAGCTGAGGATGGTATTCTAATCTGAATACTGCATCTGTCCTTCAGATTATTTTCTATTCTAGCCCCAGGGACCCAAGCCTGACTCCTGGGGGAGGAGATCTCCCCAACAGAGCTGGTAAATGCTCCGAATCACTGGGACGCTGATTGCAAAGTGGCATCAGTTTTGCCAGCACAGGGAGTCTTCGGAAAACCTTAATCATCTATTTGGGTGACCACCCTGAAGGCCTCTGACTTCATTACATAAATACAAGTAAAATCCCCTGGTGGCACAGGAGGAAATTTCACGGAGTATTTTTACCCCTGAACTTCCAAAAGTTCTATCTAATTTAATGGTATGAATTCTCTCATAATGTGTATGTTTATCAAATCACCATGTACACTTACGTATAGTACAACTTCGTCAATTACACATCAATAAGGTAGAAAAAAATATCTGATTTACATTTTTGAAAAGCTCCAAAGTATCTCCAGCAAGGTAAAAAAAAAAAAATATTTACATTCAAATTTGTTGCAAATGTTTACGCAGACATTACTTTGAAATTGAAGGGTATATTTTAAAATTTTGGATTTGTAATTTACAGCAACAAGCAACAGTGATATTTTAGCCACTCCTATTTCTTTCTTTTTTTTTGATTTTGTTTATCTAATTATAGAAAGGTAAGTCAATTGTTACTCTGATATGTTAATTTGTCAAGTAAAATTACACACAGTGAAATGCACAGATCTTATGAGTACTGGTATATACCACAACCTCATCCAAAATATAAACTATTTCCCTATCTTATCGATGGACACGGTTGCTTCCTTACCTTAGCTATCATAAATAATGCTGCAATAAACGTAGGGGTGCATAAATCTTTTCAAATTAGTGTTTACATTAACTTTGGGTAAATACTCAGTAGTGGAATTATTGGATCATATCTTATTTCTATTTTTATTTTTTTTAAAGATTTATTTATTTATTTGAGAGAGAAAGTATGTATGTGTAGGGGAGGGGGGAGGAGGGAGAGTGAGAGAGAGAAGCTCATGTTACAGACTCCCCGCTGAGCCGGGAGCGCATCGCAGAGCTTATTCTCAGCCCTGAGGTCATGACCTTAGCCGAAAAAGAGTCCACACTTAACTGAGCCACCCAAGCGCCCCTGGTGTTTCTATTTTTAACTTTTTCAGGCACCTCTGTACTATTTCCCACAGTGGCTGCACCAATTTGCATTCCCACCGACTGTACGGGAGGGTTCCTCTTTCTCCACGTCCTCGCCAACACTTGTTTCTTGTGCTGTTTATTTTAGCCATTGTGACAGGTGTGAGGTGTTACCTCATTGTAGTTTTGAAGAGTACTGTTGAGCATCTTTTCACGTGTCTCTTGGCCATCTGGTGGTTGCCAGAGGGGAGGTGAGTGGGCAAAGGTAGGAAACAGGTGAAGAGGACTAAGAGGATATAAATTATTCGGTGTGATGAGCACTATGTAACGTATGGAATTGTTGAATCAATATATTGTGCATCTGAAGCTGATATACTGTATGTTAATTATATTGGAATTATAAAAAATAAATAAACACATACATACACACATAAATTTCCACCCCCTATCTCAGTAATGTCCTTTGTGCCCCCTTACAGTCAATCTTGGCCCCCTGAAGGCACCCATGTTCTTCTGGCACCATCATTTGGTTTTGCTGTTCCTGGATTCCATAAAAATGAAATCGTAGAGTATTTACTCTCTTATGTCTTGCTTCTTTTGCTCAATATAATGTTTTAAGAATTGTTTAATGTATCAATTAAATTGTCCTTTTTAAAATTTTTTAGTTTTTCATTCGAATGGTTTACCAGAATTTCTTTTTTTATCTCCCACTTAATGATAAACATTAGAGTTGTTTCTGGTTTTGGGCTATTCCGAATAAAGTTGTTCTGAACAATCTATGCACATGTATCACATGTCTTCATTTCTTTTAGGTAAATACCCATGGTGGGCAGAATTACAGCCTCTCAAAGATAGCCACATCCAATCCCCGGAACCTGTGAAGAAGTTAGCTTCATGGCAAAGGGCAATCCAGGTAGCAGATGGAGTTAATGTTGTTAATGAGCCGACCTTAAACTAGGGAGACAGCTTGGATGTCCAGGTGGGCCTAATGTAATCACAAGCGTCCTTAAATACGGAAGAAGGAGGCAGGCGAGTCAGTGTCCACGCCGTGAGGGGAGAGAGAGACTCGTCTGGCTATGCCGGCTTTGGAGCTGGAAGAAGGCCGCAAGCTGGGGAATACAGGCCTCCTCCGGAAGCTGGAAAAGGCACGAAAGCGAATTTTCTCCTGGAGCTTCTAAAAAGGAATGGAGCCCTGTCATCACCTTGATAGTACATCACCATTTTGGACTTCCGAACTCCAGAACGGTGAGTTAATAACTTTGTTTTGATTTGAACCACTAAGTTTGTGATAATTTAGAACAGCAATATTGATATAACTCATGTTTTATACAATGAGTGGAAATGCCAAGTCATATGGTAGGCACGTAATTAACTTTATAAAGAGTCACTAGATAGTTGTAAAGCACACCAATGTACGTTTATTCCATCAATAGTACATACGAATTTAGTTGCTTCACAAACTTGCCCGAAATTAGTGCTGCCTTTCAGTTTTGAGCTGTTTTGATGAAAGTTAAATATTATCACATTGTAGGTTTGTCTAATGATCTTAGGCACATTGTCTGTATTTTTTCTCCTGGGAAATGTCTGTTAAAGACCTTTGTTCATCTTTGTGTTGTTTGCCTTTGTATTACTTAATTGTAAGTGTTTAATATATTCTGAATATAAATTCTTTGTCAAACGTAGGTGCTGTGAATACATTCCTCCCATCTGTGTGCTTTTCTTTTTCTTTATGACATCTATTGATAAGCAGACATTTTAAAATTTAATCAAGTTGAATTTATCTCTTTAGTTTCATATTTACAGCTCTTTGTGTTTGGGCTAAAAAATATTTGTTTAACCCACGGTCATGATTTTAATTAGTCTTCTGTCTCTCCTGCTGGAAGTTTTTACAGTTTCAGCTTTGAATTTTTGTATGTGATGTGAGGCTCCGATCAAGGTTTACTGTTTTCCTTACTTTATCTACTTGTTGTAACACTATTTGTTGAAAAGACTTTCTTTTCCCCATTAAATTGCATTGGCATCATATAACCTCGCAGGTAGGTAGGTATTTCTGCATATTGTTTCCACTTGTTTCCATTTATCTATTTGTGTTGTTATTCCGGTACCAGTGCCTCAACTATTGTCACCTAATGGTGATTACTAAAATTAGTTAAACGCTTCCAGATTTTTTCCCTTTGAGGATTGTTTTGTCTATTCTAGATCTTTTTTTTTTTTTTAAATACATTTTAGAGTCAGCTTGTCAGTGTCTATGCTATGATTTTTAATTGCAATTGATTTGGGAAGAATGGGAATCTTAAAAATATTGAATTTCTAATTCATGAGTATGGCGTTTTAGGTCGTCTCTAAATCTTAACAAGACTTGCAATTTTAGTACTCCATGTAGAGGACATAAATATGTATTTCATTAAAATTCCCTTCCTTCGGTGCTACTAAATGATGTGGCTTACTAATGTTTTCTAATTGTTGCTAATACATTAAATTCAATTGACTTTGGGCGGGGGGGGGGGGGGTATCCTGAACTTTTATGCTAGGATCTTTCTTGTTCTTGTGTTTCTTTTTTTAGGTTTCATAGGATTTTCTACATACACAATCATGAAATCATGTCCTTTATGAATAAAGACAAATTTCTTTTCCAATAGTTACACCATTTCTTTTATCTTGATTTATTGCCCTGGGTAGAAGCTTCAGTACAATGTTTGAGAGAAGGGGTAGGAGTGGACACCCTCATCTTGTTTTTGATGGTGGAGAAAATGTGTTATATATATCAATCTTAACTATAATGGTAACGAGCATTTTCACAGATGTCACATATAATTGAAGTGTTTTTCTATGCTTAGTTTGAGAATTTGTCATGAATGTTAAATACAGGTGCTTTTTCTTTTGCTTCAGTTAAGATAATTATGACTTTTTTTTTTACTATGATTTTTAAAAATTTTCACAATCTTAAATCCTGGAGTAAATTTCACTCGATTGTTATGTGTTACCTTTTTACATAATGCTGGATCCTATTTGCTAATATTTGGCTAACAATGTTTATAAATAGTTTCCTAAGAAATATTGATCTGTAATCTTATTTGACATTCTTGTTTATGTTGCTGTTATGCTGGCCTCTTGAAAAGACCTAGAAAAGATTGCCACATTGTCTATTTTTCTAAAATAGTTTGTGTAAAATTGATAATCCTCATTAAATAGCTGATAGAATTCACTAGTGAAGTTGTCTGGACCTGATGTTCTTTGTAGACAGACGGCTTACATACAAGCTAGCTTTCTTTGATAAACAGAGTACTCTTCAGATTTTGTTTTTATGTTGTCAGTCTTGGAGAGTTGTTCCCCTCCCCCAGCATTTTGTCCATTTCACCTCACTTGTGAAATTTGTTGATACAAAGTTGTACGTATCTCTTTAACAGAGTATGATGTGTTTACATGATTTTGATTTGTGGGTTTTTTGTTTTTTTGTTTTTTTTTTTAAGACTTCTACTTGAGGTTTCTTGGTTTCTTGGATCTGTATGGAATTGTTTTTCACCAAATTTGGGAAATTTTCAGTTGTTTCCTCAGTATTTTTTTTAAATATTTTTCTCTCCCTCCTTTAATTTGGATAATGTTATTGACCTTCTACATCGAATTCGTTGGTTAACCCATCAAAAATTGTTGTTGTTCTAGAATTTCAATTTGCTTATTCTCATAGTTTTTTCACTGAAAATTATCCATCTTTCCTTTAAATCTGAGTGTTTTATAATAGCTGTTTTAAAATCCTATCTGCTCTTATATCTGATTTGGGAGGGGGGCATCTATTTCCATTAGATGCTTTTTTCCTTGATTATGGGCAACACTTTCCTGCATTTTCTCCTGTCTAATAAATTTTATTTTGCATGTTTACTTTTGTAGACTTTCATGTTCACTGTCTTCATCCTTTGTTTTTTGTTTTAGTGCTTTTGTTTTCTCAGACAGTTAATTAGTGGATTATCTTGATGCTTTTAGGTTTTTTTTTTTTTTTTTTTTTTTTTTTTTTTTTTACTATGGGTTCGTGTCAGTTTTTCTTATTGGGTCTAGGGTATTTCCTATAAGGCATCGTCTTTCTAAGATCTAATTAGATGCCTAAATTAGGTCACTGCCGTCCAGGTGGCCTGGATTCTAATTACTTTTAGCCTTGTGCAACTTCTAGCATCTCTGTGCTGCTCTCGGCCACCTGGAAGCCATTTTCAGCTAGGCTTTGCAGACTCACTCCCCTGAAAATGAGCATCTTCACTCTCGCCAAGGAATGAGGTAAGCCCTCGTACAGATTCGGGGATGACTTCCCTATACAGTTACTTCCTTTTGCATATCCATCCCTCCAGTTCCAGGTTCTTCAGTAGCTTCAAACTCTACTCTGGCCCTCCTCCGCTCAGTGAGTATTGCTCTCTCCTGGACCCCTCTCCCTACTGCAAGGCTGTGGAAAGTGTTCCAGACAGAAATCTGGGGATAAGAAGAAGCTGGTTTTCCCCTTTCTCAAGGATGATAGGACTTCTCTTTGTTTCCTGAAAGTCATTGTCTCTCATTTTTTGGGTCAAGTTTATGTTATTATTTACATAGGAGGACAAGTTCAAAACAAATTGCTTTCAGTTACTGGAAACCAAGGTCCTCTAGCACATTTCTGAGTACCTACTCTGTATAAAACAGTATGCTAACCATTATGGGGTACAAAGAAATAAAGTTGTCTTCCATCTGGACTGAAAAGAAAGTTGCATATATAAAATATAAGATACACGGACATTTTTTCAGTTCCTAGAAGGCGCCAAGACCTTTTCTACCTCAGACTTTGCATCTGTAATTCCTTCTGTCTTAAATTCTTCCCTCTACTCTGGGCCTGAATGACTTTTAGTCATCCATCAGAAAACAGCTGAAGTGTTACTTCCTCAGAAAAATCTTCTGACCTTCCCCTCTAAATTATTTCCTTTAATGTTACTCTTATGGCACCCTGGAGTTTTCCCACACAATACTACAATTTCTCTTTCTACATATCGGATTATTTAATCACATGTTTCATAAGTGCAAGACTACAACCTCACTGCGACGTCCCTAAACCAGTCCCACTATTGAAAAAGTAGCATAAAAATATTTCTTGACTGAAGAAATGAAGGAATAAGTGTCACAATTAGCATAGAAGTCAGTTTTTCTATAGGCTACTCGATTCCTATTGAACTGATCAGATCAAGTCTTAAGAGATGGAATTTTGAGAGCAAGATGGGAAAAGCGACATTCTAGGTATGGAATGTGCAAGTCTAAAAAGTTCTGGTCCTATTTTGGGGGGGAATAGCTGGGCTTGTTTTGCTAGAGGATTCATTAGGTTTGCAAAGAGGAAACCAAGTTTGGAAAGCAAATTGGGTTTAAACGTCTTCTCTTAGCAGCCTAATAATAATTTGTAACCTAACTCTCTAATACCAATTAGTGCATATAATATCTTTCAAAGATGTAATTTATTTTAAAAAGCTAGGAATTACATAAGTGTTCCCACCAATAGCTCCATCAGAAGACATTGGCTGAAACAGATACCCATAAATTTTAGTCCCTATATTTGAAGTTTAATGTTGCTGATAAAGTACACTTCTGGCATCCTTTTCAACCACCCTATAGGAGACAGAATAAAGAACAAACTTTCCTGCCAGTGATTTGCAGCCATACCGGTATTAAATAAATCCTATTTGGCGATGGGATGTTTGGGAGTGTGGGCTGTAATACAGGTCTTAGAAACCCTGTCTTACTTCTTAGGCCTGTAGGAGAACATTTAGAACAAGTGAATTATGAGGGTTCCATGAAAATGGAGAGCAGTAGAAAGCAGAGAGGGTACTGGGAAAAGGAAGCCAGGTGCCATGCCTGTGTAAGACTCTTGGTGTGTGCACGCTCCAGTTACTTTCTCCATTTGTAGTTAAGCACAGAAGTAGAAATGTGTGGTCCACTCACTGCCTCATGCTGTTAATTCTCAAAACAGTTGCAGGTGAGGTTTTCTCCAAGGCACAAGCCACCCCCAGGAACCAATTAGTCTCTTCCTACGGCCCTAGACCTGCTAGTGAAACCCACTCAGTCACAGGGGATCATGAATAACCCCATTAACAGCAACCTCCCCAGTCCCCCCAACAGAATGTATTAGATTTCCCTCAACTTTACTTTCTCAAAGTGGTGTTATAGAATTCGAATAGCTGAGGGACCTTCTACTTCATTTATGTGGTCCGTGTGGGACATTCTCCACACTGATGGTCTCTGACCATGCCACAAAACCACGTCTTCTCTGACCCTTACCACCATGTGGAAAGGAGGAAGTGTGACCACTTGGAAGTTCACTCACCTAGTGGCATTAGTGGAATTTATTGCCAACTAATCCTCAGCTTGAAAAGTTCCCATTATCTCAGCTCTCGAAACTGGAGCTGACTTTGAAAGATGGCTGCTTCTTCCCAACCAGCTAAATGCAACCTGTCTTTATCTCCATTCAAAGTCATGCCATTGGAAAGCCCCAAACTAGATCCCCAGATCCAGTTCCTTGCTGGATGTGCTTTTTCCTCACGGCTAGCATCCTGACCATGAGAAGTGGCAGCCTGTCACAAGGAAGTGTCCGGCCTCCTTGGAAGCTGAGCTACCTGCCTTTGAAACCAAACTCCACCAGCTATTAGCATATGACTTGGGCAAGTTAACCTTCAGGTCTCAGTTGCTTCACATTTAAAATAGAGGTGATTAAAAAAAAAAAAAAAAGTAATGTATCCCATTTCATAGGGTTGCTTCAAGGATAAAATAAGGTAATTTTACGTAAACTTATTTATAAAGCACTTAAATAGTGAGCAATGTTTGTCAACTATTATAATTTTAATTCAATTTTTATTTGGTTTACTCATTAAATACAAAATATTTATGGAATACCTGTCATGTGCCAAGCATGCTGTTCAACCTGCTTGAACCAAATCTCTGCCTTTAAGGGGTTTAGATTCCAGTGAGAGAAAATAAAGAATGCAAATAATTTTAAACCACAGTATGTTAAAGTGACTTTTAAAAACAGAAACCTTGAACAGAGTAAGGAGAATGCTTATTAGGGGGGATGGTAATTTTAAGCGAGTTTGGTCACGGAAGGCCTCCTTGAGGAAGTGACATCTGAGCAGTAACTGAAGAACCGATTTCTGGGTGAAGACCGTTCTCCCTAGAGCTGTTGCAAAGGTTCTACGACTTAGTGTATGTGGTCTGTGGAAGAGGAGGGAAGCCAATGTGGCTGGAGTAGAACGGGCAAAGAGAGGCCATAAGGAGATGAGGGGAGAGAAGTGGGGGCCAGGGCCCTTCGGGCCAGTGCAAGGACATAGGCTTTTGCGGTCAGCGAGATGGAAGCCATTGCAGGGCTTTGAGCGGAGAGCGAACAGGGTCTGACTTTGCATTCTAAAAGCACCGCTTTTGCTCCATAGGGAAGAGGCAATGTGTGAGGGTAGTAGGTTTTTCAGTCTTATCAGGAAACTAGCTGAAACCCCCATGTGAGAGGAGAGGGGCTCAGACCTGGTAGCAGGGGAGAGATGAAGAGGCAATGGGATCCTGGAGACCTCTTGAAAATAGAAATAAAGAACCACTTCATGGAATGCTGGCAGGGACAGCATAGAAAAAGAATTCCCTCTCCCACCTGACAATCCCAGACACCCACCATAATTGTTACTTAAGGATGTACCTTGGACAAGTAGCAAAATGCCTGGCATGTTGTTCAGTGCAAAAGGGAAAACAACACTTTAAGAGGTTGAAGTTTAAACTACAATATTTATTTTTAATCAGAAGTTTTGTTTTTTTTTGTTTTTTTTTTTCTTGTATCACTTAACCATAGTGGTCCTATCCCAGAACCCAAGACCGCAGAAAGTCTTTTAGCAAGCGGTGGGTTGATTGGTGCAGATGAAATTGGAGTATAGAGACGTAGAATATTTATTTTTAAAAGATTCTATTTATTTGAGAGAGCATGAGCATGAGTGGGGGGAGGGGCTGAGGGCAAAACAGACTCCCCCTGAACAGGGAGCCCACCTTGGGGCTCCATCCCAGGACTCCGAAGGCAGACACTTAACTGACTGAGCCACCCAGGTGCCCCAAGAGGTAGAATATTTTGATAGATATTTTTACCAGGCAAAAAGATAAAGTCAAATAATTCACTCTGCATAGCACTTTTCGCTAGTGCCCAAATCACTGATGTTCCTTCCTGTATCGTGTTTTATGCACATTAAATACATACTGGCACTTCTAGCTCTTTAAGTTCTGTATGAAGCCATCCACTTACATATTGTGTGTACTCTTGAGATGCGTAGTATCCTCACCTTGGCTATCACCAGGTCTCGTTCTTGGAGCCGCTCAATTTAAAATTGTTTTTGCATGTACCTAATAGCATTATTTTTTTTAATGCTTTTATTAGCAAGTCATTAGAGAGGAGGCACATTGGAGTAGGAATTTCTATCTAAGGGGATATTTATTTTGCCCCATTTTCATCCTTATTCCTCTACAAATGAATCTGTAAAGTTCAGGGAAAAGATTCTGTCCGCTAAAGATGATCTCTTGCCTCTCCCATATTTATACCTACTTAATAGATACCATTCGCAAGTGTAAAGCCGTGCCTGTTCGTAATATGCTTCATAAGGTGCTGTGAGGCCTATTGGACCAAAAGTAGAAGGTGTGCCCTTTTCCCCCACAGTAGAATTTCCTTCCCTTATTCACACTACGATAAGGTCTTCCTGGTGACCCTAGCATACAGTCGTACATCTTGACTGTGGGAACAGAAGGGAACCCAGGTTGAACCACTAAATTTGGTTCAGTGCTTCCTCATAGCTGACCAGGGTATTTTCAGTCAGCTAAACACATGCCATGAATTTCACACAGACTAATATTTAACAAATACCTTGATGTTCCATAGGGCATTTTGGAATGATTCATTACCGGATAAACCTAGAATGTCAATTCCAAACAAGTTGCAGATTTTGTTTAAGCTACCCAAGTGAGCACAGATTTTTTTTTTTTTTTTTTTTTTTTTTTAATTATCGTCAAACTACGATCACGGATAGAAGACCAATTTTAAACCCATTTGGCTAGTCTGAAACCAAATGGCAGCCATCGGACATTGGGGAATCTGGCCTCTTTTAATTGATAGCCCTTTAGGAAGCTATGTTCAGTAAAGTCACAGAACTGTTTTATCTCCAAGAACATTGGATCGCCTATGTCAGAGATGACTTGCTTCCTACACATGAAGTTTTTCTAAACAAAATTCCCAGAGACTGAAATCGAGGTAGATAAAAAAAGCTATACATAGAAGTACCTCTAGCTGTTTCAAAAAGAAGTGCTAAACATGAAATTATATCGATTAGAAGTGAAAACCCCTGTTAGGTATATGATTATTTTGGGGGCTGTCCATCTATAAATGGGAATTCCCAGCTTTTTAAATAATGAAAGGAAATGCAATGGAGAAACACAAATAATCGCTGATGTGGTAAGAGGGATAGTGTGCAATAATGAAGAAAAATCCTTGATTAAATGCAGCCTTACCGCGCATCAATAGCCTCATTAGCTGCTAGGCTTCAGGATTTTTAATAAGGAATCAAAGACCAAAATGAGAATGATTTAGAATCTATTATTCAGGAGGCAAGAAATTGGAATGATAATCATATCAAATGAGCCAAAAATAAGGGATTAAGAAAAGGTATTTAAAAGTGAGCAAGAATAAAATATACAAATTTAAGCCAAAGCAAGCTAATACCTCATTACAATGACTTGACATTTAAGGAAGGCACACGATTCCAAATCCAGCCCTAAAACAATTGCACTTTTATTAATCTAGATACTTTCCGTGGATTTCATATGAGTATGTTAGAAATGACTATTTTGATATCTAAATTTGAACAGTTTTCCCATAAACAGGAACTTTGCCAAGTCACCGTGCAGACAAGTGAAGATGTAATGACATTTTTCTGCTAAAAATCCTAAGTGATGACCTATCTAGCTGCCCACCTGTATTTACCTACCTACCTATTTATCCTTTCAAATAATTTGCATCTCTGTGCGGACACACACACACACACACACACACGTACATGCCCACCCACCAAGAGAAACGCCCCAGACCCTAAAATCTTCTAACGTCTTTGAGAATAGATGCATTTGCCGAAACCCTCTGTGGATCTGTGATGTGTGGGGCCATTATGCTTGGTTCCTGTGCAGTACACAGGAAGTAAGTCAAACACTTCAAGCGCTGGACATTAATAATGCCCCCATCCTCAAAGGAGGACCCACTCTTAATGGAAAGATTATTCTCCAAACCTCATCAGCAGTGCCAGCCTCAAGGTGACTCACTCTCCCACCTGAACCTGTGGCAATTTCTTCCTTCGCTGCTCTTGCCAGACATTAGCTGTTGCCATCCTCCACAAAGGGACGTTAATAGTCCTGAAGGAAATATGCTGTTTTTGTTCTTGCTTCCTTGTCCCCTCCCTTGTTGCTCATTAACTTATATCTGCCCTCTAGGAATAGAACTGGTAATCCTCTAAGGTGAGGTGGGAAGCTCTTGCAACTTCACAGAGACAAAATAGAGGGAAAAGATTTTTAAAAAGTAAATTATTAAAACCAAGATAACTCATTATTCATGAACCAGAGATCAGCTACTTCAAACGTCCTTAATGTTGCTGATTGTCAATGTCATTTATTAATACATTTGAATTCATCCCGGATTCAAAGTGCAATTACAAACCCCACTTTCTCGCCTCTTAAAATGTATATTCTATTGACAGAAAACACCTACGAGGTTAGCAGAGATGACAAAACATGCTGAGATAACACACAAACCACTCGTCCTCTGCGTGGTTCAACGTGGTGCCCTTTTAGCACTTCAGCGAGAGAAAACCTTTCTTTGTTTCCTGCAGGGAATACTGGCCAAATTCAAGGGCATGATACATTCAAACAAATAAAGACTTGCCTGGAGTTGGAGATCCGAGTCCGGAAAGCTAAACTCTTAAATGCCTTTCAGGGCTACTTATGGAGTTAGTATTAAGTTCTCTGAGTACACAGAGCAGGGAAAAACAAAGCCCTGTTGTGAGAGCAGGCTGGGGATATGAGTCCTAGCCCTCCCATCCATTCCTTTGTACATTTCTATGCCTTAAGGCTATGAGTCATGCTCGCAAAATACCACGTAGGAATTTTTACTTTCTCTGTCAACCAGTAAAGAACATTTGGACAAGTTGAACAGAAAACTACTTTTCTAACTCCTGTGTTCGATATTGGGTTCAGTGTTCCCTTTTGAAAAAGCCTGATTTGATCTCCCCGGTCAAGACACTCTGTGCCTCAATTTAAAGTTCCCTTCATACACTGAAATGCTGTGAGATCTTCAGATGCCTATTGTCTGGGCTGTAATGAGGATGATTCAGCTAAGGTTTGCAAAGGATTTTGACAGTCTTGGAGGAAGCATGCGGAAGTGTACTGTGCTGGGCTCTTAGGAAGCTCAAATCTTTCCCTTATGCCAGGATGACTCTCTGATGCTTCGGGACTTGTGGTTATGTTAGGCTTTAGAAGGCAAGGGAAGTGCCGCCTTTTTTCCCCTCCGGGTGGAATAAGGAATAGAATTTCTTGACGACTAGAACAGCTTTTTCAGAGTTTCTAATAATCAAGTTCACAGAAATGCTATTTGTCCTAAAATTTTCCTATTAGGAAAAACTGATAATGCTGTCCTGCTCCTTAAAAATGCACCTATATCTTTTTTTGCGTTTTCCCTATTGTCACATTTCTCTAGGACAGAATTATTTTTTAAACTTGACAAACATCAGGTACAAACCAGATTAATGGTCGGGCAGGAGGGCTGATGTTTATTTTATGGTGTCTTATGTTGCAGAATAGACTTTTTATATTCATAACTTACATAGTGCAAGTGGCCCAATTCCTTGCTACTCTCAGATCAATACCAGCAGTATTATCTGGGCCCTACTCCAGACCTACCGAATCCTGCCCTGCCTTTTCACAAGCTCTCCAGGTAAGGCGTATGCCCAGTGACTGGTGAAAGCTTCGGTAGTTCACCAGCTCAGCTCAGCAGGGTTTGGAGAATTTGGGTAGGAGACTCTTTAAGAACTGGAGCAAAAGGCCAGGTCATAAACTATTCGAACAACACCTAAAAAGTTGAAAGTTTTGGTGGAGAGGATATTGAAAACCAGCATATTCCCACCCAGAAATTATATTCCTGAAGATCTTTTCGAAGTTTCAATTCTCCTCTCTTCTCAGTCAGCAAAATAGTGCTAGGACTGCCATGCCTGGCAAAATATATCTATAATTGCCAAACACTTCTTAAAATTAAGTTACATATGTTTCCTAGACCGACGCTAGATGAGTAAAAGTATTTTACTTTTGAATATGTTCTAAGGATCTGTTTTCCTACTCAGAGATCTAACAAAAAGAACCTAATAGTACGTTTAGTCATTCTTTTTTTTTTTTTTTAAAGATTTTATTTATTTATTCGACAGAGATAGAGACAGCCAGCAAGAGAGGGAACACAAGCAGGGGGAGTGGGAGAGGAAGAAGCAGGCTCATAGCGGAGGAGCCTGATGTGGGGCTCGATCCCAGAACGCCGGGATCACGCCCTGAGCCGAAGGCAGACGCTTAACTGCTGTGCCACGCAGGCGCCCCAACGTTTAGTCATTCTTGAACCTTAACTCTACAGTATCGTCACCCAGAGCGAAGCTGCCTACTGGGCTTTCTTCTTGAAGTCCTGGGCCTTATCTCTGCACTGCAGCAACTCCGTCTGACTTTTGGGCAAGTCCACAATCACCTATAAAGGGGCCCTAGCTTCTTAATAGCAGTGCCTGGAAGATAGATCACGCTCTCTCTCTCTACCTATCCCTCTTCCCCAATTCTCTCCCTCTAAACCTGACGTTCAGTTGACGTTATCTTGGTTCTGAGGGGTCTTTAGCTCGCAGATACAGTCTTCCATTCTCTACTTGTTTATCTCCGCACCCCATACTTGTTAAAAACAAAAGGAGGGCACGTACTGCATAGAGCACTGGGTGTTATACACAATCATGGACCACTGCATCAAAAACTAATGATGTACTGTATGGTCACTAACATCATAATAAAAACTAAATAAATAACAACAATAACAAAACTGTTCTCCTCAAGACTTGAGCCTGGCCCAGCTCAGAGCTCCACTGCGTTTGTTCTTTCCCATCTCGGATGCCTCATGCTCAGGAATACAATTCAGACACTTATTCTGGGGGTTCTCTCCGTTTCTATGCCCAGAAAGTCAAGCTGAATATATTCTAGGGTTTAGAGCCTCCTAGATGGCCAACTCCACCTTCAGCTTCCAGCAGCCCCCTCCTTTGGGCCCCAAATCCTTCACTCATTCAGATGAGTTACTGGAACTGTCCCCAGTGCATTTGGATACATGTAGCACTGAAGTCACTGTTTCCAATTCTCCTGAAAATCTCCTCTGAGAGAGGACTAGCCCCTTCTTTTCCGAATCTGACTGTTCTAGGTTATGCTAAGCTTCAAGTTTGGAGATAATCAAGGGAAGGTGTGAGAGAGAAAGTATTTAGTATCTTACCTTTAGCGAATTCTTCCAGGATCCATGTTCCTTTAATGGAGATCAACAAGATTCCATTTATCAAAGGTTAGACTATAACTGATAAAACTTCCTCCAGGTAGGAGGCACATGGCAAAACAGCATATTCATTTTGGCCAAGGCTTGTTTGAATGGCTGTTTTATTTACTCTTTACTTTCTTGGATAAAATTAGATTCTAGATTTACCAGATGTTTGATTTCTCAAACCAAAATTAATGAGAAAGGCTCATTTCCACAATGAAGCTATTTCTCATGGTCACTTTTTTTGATAAATATGTGTTTGTTCACTGAGCTTCCTGTGGGAGAGGTGAAGGACTTGAAAAAGCCCATCAGAATGTGGTGCTATATTTTTAAAGGTCCTAGACCTTAGGAATTTTTTCTGTCTAGGGATAATAAACTCCAGTGATCCAGTGAGATGTGGGAATAGGAAGATGGTGCCTCCAAGAGTAAGAATAAATGTGTTTCTACAGTTAAGACATTGATAAAACCACAGGTTGGCAAATAAGGATTCTAGTCCAGACCTAAGCAATACCAGTGGTAGAAATTCAGTGACCGTTAAGCCCTGTGTCTTCTAGGAGATATTTAGATCATGGGTCTCGGCCAGAAGAGGCTAAGCTTCATTAGCTAGCTAGGGAAGGACTGGCAAATGGTGTCGAGCTCTTCTCAACAATTCCCTTAAGTACAGTTCAGGTACTTAGGTCTTCTGGACCACAGTCTTAGTGTCCGATTGGAAGCTAACCAGCTATACTAAGTCTAGAAGAGGTCTTTTTCGATCAAAGCAGAGAGGGAGGGAGAGAGAGAGAGAGAGAGAGAGAGAGAGAGAAAAGAGTGTGTATGTGTTTAATTTTAAGGACCTTGATATATATATATATATGGCCAAGTTGCCTTCCAAAGAGTTTATGCCAATTTATGGTTTAGTAAACTAAACATTCTCATAGAATGTCTGCTCCCCCATACCCTGGTCAAAGACCTTAAGACATTCTTAGATAGGCCAAGGATGAGTTAGAAAAGCATATCAAGAAAGCTATGTCATAGGGTCTGCTTCAGTCTCCTAAAGTTTACCTGCCCTGCCCGTACTAGGAAAACACCTATTCTTCTGTGTGGAGCCTTGCAAAATAATCAAAGTCTTTGTTGTAAGACTTCTTCCCATACTGGTTTTCTCATTCCACATGAAACATGGCTTTTACGTATCTTCCCCACCTAACCTGAAGAAGGTTCGCCTTCTATCCTTTTTGGTGGCAGGCTTCCAGGTATGTATGTCCAGCTTTAGAATCTAGCTGTCATGAGCGAGTTCAAGTTGGAAGACCAATTTTGAGAACCTGCCATCTGCCTTGGGAATGAGCCCAAGCACATCAGGACCTTCTGTGCAGTAGACCTGAGGGTAAGCTGGTTCTGATCTACACAGGAGAGAAGAACACGGGCTGAGTGGCAGGGATAGGTTTCTAGACCTAAATGTGGGAGGGGCATCTCTGAGTCTAGTTAATTCTGTCCCTAAGCTGTGTCTCATCTCTGTCTTCCACTCTTGATCTCTCCTCTCACTGAAATCCAGATTCTCCTCCATTAGCCCATGCTTGAAATGTTACCATGACATCCCTAGCAGTTCATTTCCTACTCCGGAACCTAATTTTAGGAGAGGATTATGTCCTCTGTGGGGTTAACATAGTGCCCACCTAATTAACTCAAGTATAAACTATACTTCATTATACTTTGATTCATTTTCAGTCTGGCTGATTTAAAATGGGTTAAAATGTTTTTTTATGGAAAAACTCATGTTTTTTCTATAATACTCAAATATACCACCACAAAAGTTTACTGAATTACCATCCGAATCCCTTTCTTCTCTGGGAGGTATATTCAGAAGTTGTAAAGGAAGGAAATTACAGCTCTTGTGATTCACTGTAGCTCTCTAATATACATTCAGTATAGGAAATACATGATTATTAACATCCTGTCCCAGCACAATCAAGATGAGCTTAAGTGCACAAGATGTGGAGGATAACAAGCTTCTATGTATCTGATGTTCTCTGTTTTCTTCTGGTCACTCTGTATAAGCACAAAGATTCCCTTTCCAGTTTAAGTTAACACCTTGGTGAATTAAGGGGCATATCTTCAAATCTTGTCTATGAAGAAATTATTGGTATCATCTGATTTCTTCATACCTGACACCTCTCTGAAGAGCACTCGAGATGTTCTGGATCGTTACCTCGTCTACCACTTGAGATTTCCAAATTTACACCCGTCATTTTTCTCTTAATAGCTTACTCATTATGATTCTTCTTTCCCAACCCCCACGCCCACATCCGTCATCTTCTTAGCTCAGGCAAAACCTTGTATGTTCAGTCCATTCTGTGTGTTTTTTATGGTTCCTCTGTTTTAATACACTGTCCTGAAGTTATAAAAGTATGATTTGGTGTCAGTTTTCTTTGAAAAAGTTACACTACTTGGGAATATATTGGAATGAAATAGGCCCTTATGAGTTTGCCTCGAAACTATTCCTGAGAAAAAATGAATTCAAAGATTCAATACCTAATTACAAATACAATGTTGAAATGCAAACCACATGTAAGTTCAGACACGCTAAGTGATTTCTTTCAGGCCCTATTGCTCTTACAAAGGAAATATCTTTCCTGATATATCCCATCACCAATTAGGGACATGATCAGAGTTCTATTAACATCAACATTTAATTCGGGGAGTTTTGCTTCAAGAATTTTAATTGCATCCATAAATTCTTCATTTATTTAATAAATGTGTATTAAGCATCTATCAGTATGTCTGGTAGTTGAAAACACATATAGATGAGCTCAGTCCTACTTTTTCAAACCAGTCTCCCCACCCACTATAAAAGGGGGAGATGTAATAGTATCTCTTGAGTGGGCAATGACTGAATATATAATTGAGAAACTCTCTACAGGCAATTTGGATACACCCATCCGTGCCCATTTGAGGAGCCCTGTTCTATATTCTTTCTGTTGGAAATCTAATTTACTCCTATGGCTTCAGATAACTTTAATATGCAAATAACCCTAAAATCTATACATTTAGTATAGTTTTAGAAAACTGTTTTCTCCCCCTGAATTCCAAAAAGTTCTGCTTCTGGATTGCCTCCTTAAAATGCTTCCTCACATAAAATTTCTTCAAAACCAAATTCCGGATCTTGTCCTATATTTGAACTTGCCCTGTGAGTTTCTTATGTCATTAAATATTCCTATGTATATAGTGACTGGTAATGGAAACTTAAAGGCATTCCTGTCTCCTCCCTCTTCTGTGTCTTTATAGTCTAGTTAATTCTTTAACACCATGTTTCTAAGCTGTCCCTCCTCTCCATCTTCACTATTCCTACAGACTAGTCTTCATCAACCGGTGTTTAAACGATTGTCACATGTCCTATAAAATTCCATTCTTGGTACAGTTCTTCTGTCATTCTAATGCAAAAGTCGGATAATTTCACTCTCAAACTTTGAAAGCCTATTCATCATTTTCCAGGTTAACTGAAAATATATTAAAGGATATAACCCTCCATACATTCTAACTTTATTTCATAATCTGCTTTCTCTCTCCCGTGAACTTGAAGCACATAAAATTTCTCTGATTTCAAGAAACATTTCCCTTCTAGTGTCTCTGCATATTTGAAGCTGCTCCATTTAGTAGGACAACTTGAACTTGAAATGCAGCTTAACTTTAACCTTAGAGTCACAACATATAAATTGAGACTAGCAGTAGCTATCTTGCAGATCTGTTGGAGGATTATTAAATGAGGTGTTTATAAAGCCCCGAATACATAGCCTAGTGCAAAATTAATGTTCAATAAGTGGTAGCTGTTTAATGCTGTTTGTTTGTATCTGACAGTTTTAATTTAGCATTATATTGTGAATATTTCTCCATGTCATCAAGTAGTCTTTGCAAATATGATTATAAACTGCTGCATAGTAATAAATCACATGGATATACCTTAATTTATTTTACCAGATGCCTATTGGTGAACATTTATATTGTTTTCAACTCCTTACTCTTATAAATAACACTGTAATAAATATCATAATGCATAAATCTTTGACAATACCTCCAAATATTTCCCCAGGACAAATTACTAGAAGCGGAACATTTTAAGGCTCTAAAAACTTGTTGCCAAATTACTCTCCAGGGAGGTACCAACTGATGTTCCCACTAGCAGGATAAGAGGGCTGCTATCTCCTGTACCTTTCCAAATGTACATACTCTTTCTCTCTCACCCTCTTCTCTTTACTAGTGTAATGGTCTCTTATTTGTTTTGTTACAACCACCAACAGTCATCCATCTTTAGACCATCAGTTCTTGTTTGTTCGTTTGTTTTTTTCGTAACAGAGCTAGAAGCCCATTTGCCTTGAAGAATCTTGGGAGGTCTTAATAATCTCTCTGACTCTGGTTTTATGGGAGTAGACTCTGTACATTTCAAGCATCATCCAAAAGGGTGAACATTTAACCATGTTTTAAATAAACAAATCACCTCTACTATCCTACCAATCCCCAATTACCAAGTAACAACCACAACAACAGCAGCAAAAACTAAAAAACAATAAACAAGAAAACCTCAAACACCCCATACTGGAACATTCTGTGATTCTCTGACATTCATTCCTCCTATTCTGACCTCAAAATATAAAAATCTATATCCCATGATAAAGGACAGGGTAATAATTAGGGGTTATAGAAGGGATAAGACTAACCTCAAAATTTTCTAGCTGTCAAGATATAAAAATATATTTATAAAATCACTGGTATAAATGGTTCTTACCCAGCATCAAGAGATCAGTTAAACAGCAAAAATTACATAAATCCTACTTATCAACTGGCAAAAGGGTAGATAAAGGCAAAATTATTTTATACACTGCTTGCTAAGAAAATGCAGGATGATATATGACAATAGTTTAATAGGATTATGTTTATCTCCTAGTCATTGTCTCCCCGGGGTCAGGCATATTACAATCACTCAAAAATATGTTGAAAAGAGAGAAGGGGGAAAAAAGTTAACCAGATTTGACTCTAAACTACTTTCATTTAAGCAAGGAGTCTTAGCATAGCTCTCAAAATTCCGATTAAGCTTCCTCTAAACAGGTTTAATTTGCATTTATTGGATTGATAGTAGATAAACACGGTTTCGATTTCACGATTAGCCATTTGTATTCTTTGTGATATATGACCTTATATATGCTTATATGGCATATGTTACATGTATCCTTTGAGCCAGCAAGTCTGCCTATGGCAATTTAAAGAAGTATAGACTATCAGAAATAAAAAGTATTAAAATATTCCAGTGTATTTAAATCAAAAAGGAAAAAAGACCCATATATCCAGACATACCGAATTATATGCACTGCAGCACAATCACATGTAAGAGTACAATTTCAGCCATTAAAATTGACCTAAAAGAATAAGCAAAACGAATGAACAACAAAAAAGACAAAAGAATAGACTCTGGAGATACAGAGAACAAATGGTGGTTGCCAGAGGGAAGGTGGGTGGGAAGATGAGAGAAATAGGTGAAGGGAATCAAGAGTACACTCATCTTGAGTGTGACCTGTGAAGGCCACTAATGACCTCTGTGTTGTAAAAATCCAGTGCTCAGTTCTACTCTACTGGAACTATGAGCATCACTTGACCCAGGTGACTATATCCTCCTCCTTGAAACAGTTTCGGCACTGCACTTAATAATTCCATGCACTCTTGGTTCTTTTTCTTCACTGATGGTTCTTCCTTAGTCTTAGTTTCAAAATGAGTTCCCCATCCTCAACCCTTTCACTCACTTCTTGGCGATTCCATCCATTCTTATGACTTTAATTGCAATCTGTAGATACTGATGTGTCCCAGATTCCTACCACTAGCCTGGACCTCTACCCTGAACGCCAGATTCTGCAGTTGGCTGCCTATTAGACATTACTAGATGGATATTTAATCAGTTTCGCTTAAGTACATAAAAAAACATACTCCTAATGTTTCATACTCAAACCTATTGCTTCCCTAATCTCTAGCATTTCCAACAATTCAAACCGTGACAACTCTACTCTTCAGGTTGGGTAACAATAATGGAGTGAGGTGCATTAGGACCTTGGAGGGATGAAGTCCGTGGCAGGGAGGAGCGTTGAAAAGAGGAAAGATTTACTCTGTTTTTCTGGTTTTCTTCTAAATCTGCTTGAATATTAGATCATCTTAAGCTTAATTTTTGGTCTCTGTAGCATCAATTTCTGCAACATAATTTGTCAGTATTTTTCAACAAAAGTGATTCCAGAGTGGACACAAAGATAATCTAGGGAGGTTACAAAATTTTAGTTTCAAAATATACTTATTTACAAAACAAATTCTGCCCAACGGTGAAGTGATAGAAGCGATCCCTTTCTCTTCAAGGGCAAGATAAGTGTGTCCATAATTGCCTCATCTACCCAATACTGAAGATCCTAGACAGCATCATCAGGCAAGAAAAAGCAAATACATAAGGATTGAAATGGAATTAACCAACTATTCACAGATGTTTTGTCTACCTTTAAAACCAGTACTCTATAAATACTCTGATTTACTAAAAGGCTGGCACCTTTGCTTAATGAAAGATCGGTAAGTTAAACATTGCATTTCTATCCATCAGGAAAAATGGCTAAAAAATATAAAATTCAGGCTTTAGAAAATTTTTCTAACAGAACTAGAAATAACTAGATAAAATAAATCTAATGGTATCTTAAGACTTTATGGTGATAAGTAGAATGCTTTATTGGAGATTAAAGAATAAACAGAGAAGCATACAATTTTAATGGATAAGCAGACTAAATATCCTAAGGTGTCAGTTCTTCCCAGTTTGATCTAAAGATTCAATGCAGTTCCAATCACAATCTAAACAAAAGTTTTTAAATTGATATTGAATGGCCAAGAAAAACAATATTGAAGAGGATGTATATAGTGGATTAAAAACTTAAATATAAAGGGCAAAAACCTCAAAACTTACTGGAAAAAGTCAAGAATATTCTTTTGTTTTTGAGAAAGAAAATGATTTATTCAATAAAAGTATAAGCCATAAAGGAAAAAAAAAATCAAAGTTTGCTATAATAAAATTAAGAACTTCTGGTTCAAAAGAGATATTAAAGAACATTTTAGACACACAACCTAAGAGAAGGTATTCGCAGCACAACCATCAAAATGTTCATGTCTGCAACATACAAAGAACTCCTACAAATTAATAAGAAAAAAACTCCGCAAATAAGCAAAGCATTTAAAAAAAAATTCACACGGGAGAAAACGAGAGGGACAAGTTGCTCAAACTCATTAGCAATCACTGATCTGGAAACAAAAAAACAAACAAGAAGAAAAAAAATCCACAATGGGATACTCTCTCGCAACCACTGGACTCACAAAAATTAAAAGAAGGACGTGGCTAAGAGTTGGTGAGGATGAGAAGCAATAGAAACGTTCAAACACAGCTCTTGGGAGAGTAAACAGAAACAAAATTATGGAATTATCTATTAAAGCTAAAAATATATACACCCTCTGAATCGGTCCTAGAGAATATCTTAGAGAAATTCTTGTACATGTATACCAGGAGACATGATGGAGAATATTCATAATGACTTTATTTTCAATACCACCAAATTAGGAATAAAACATGTGTCCACAAAAGGAGGATGAACAATTAACCATGAGATCCATCACGAAAGTAAATGAACAACAGCTTTGTGCAATAGTATGAATGAATCTCAGAAATACAATGTTGAGTGATTTTTGAAAAAGCAAGTCCTGTAAGGGCACATACAGTATGATCCCATTTATATAAAGTTTAAAAACTGGCAATATTAAAATGTGTAGGGTTAAAAAAATCTATGGAGAAAAGCAAGGGAATGATAAACACAAAACGTTAGCAATATTTTTTCTCTAGACTAGGTTGTTGGGGACAGTACACAGGGCAACTTCACTGTAAGGCTAATGGTCTCTTTTAGATGTTCATGTATTCCTGGGTGTTAATCTGTAATTATTGTCTGTAACTTAAGGATTGTAGGTTATATACCATATATTTCCTATAGATAACAAAACGGTCTCAAGTTTTTAAAACATGGTGAACGTAGGTAAATTGACTATGATTTTATATATTCAGTTGACTTGATTCTTAGGCAAGAGGAGGCTAGGATACAGTCAAGATGGCTCAGTTACCTGCAGCCTCAATCCAAAACTTTACCTTCTCAAAGTGCTAAGTGAGCATATCGCGCCATCTGTCTTCCACTTGCCCCCCTCCCCCCACGTATATCCTTCTACCCTTCTCCACTCTTCTCCCTGCCATGGGAAGGTGAAGTATATGGGCCATATGAAGGACTTTCCATGTCGTTTTCTGGTAGCTTCAGCCAATAGTGAGCCCAAAAAGGTGATTGGATGGAGGCAAGATGGTGAGATGAGGGTATTTATTCCCTTCATTCCATCCTACCGAAATTGTTTCCAGCTGGCTGTATGCGCCTGAATCAAATGTCACTGCTTCTTTCAAGGCTGTCAAACTTACACGACTTGTGATAGGTTTCTTATCCCTTCAGATGAAGAGAATCTATCCATTAACCTTGTATTAAACCCTGGGTAACTGCACCCAATATGCGGTTCCCTGAAACCCATACCTCTGTAAGTAGTCTCTTTGTAAATAAACACTTTTTGAAGTATCGAGTGTGCCGTCTACTCATCAGGACATTGCCTGACACACGGAGAGGGATGGAAAGAAAATTAGTGGATGGCCCACCAAAAGTTTTAAAGAGTATTCAGAGGAGCAATGAACAGGTATTTTAGAACCTAATGATTATCTTCAAAAAAGAAAAAAAAAAGGAAAAAATGATAGGGGTCTTAACTCAGGAATATTTAAGCTTCTTATGTGTTGCTTCATGAGATGGCGAAATGGCAAGTTGACCAGTGTTAGAGGAAGATGATGAGTCTGGTAGCTTCCTGCAGGATAAACTAGGGCCAGGTTCTGAAAACACAAGGCCCGTGACTTAGCCCATGGGAACTGGCCCGATGAAATCAATCTCAGAGTGCGTATTTGAGGGGACCTCCCCAAGTGGTCCCTTTATACTCCCAGGCCCACATCACAGTACACAGGTCCCCATCATGTCTGGCATGCCTCACCTATGAGGTGAATTCTGTCTGGATGTCAGGCAGAAAGATGACATGATAAAATAGGAGTTTAGTTCAACAGCTATTTTTGCTGCCAGTAATACTGTAGTTTGTATCCCTATCGTTGCTGATTATTTTCTGTCGCCCCGTGCTAGGCCTCTAGCGGCATTTCCCACTCTGCTCTGGGTATGTTTTGAGCCTTTATGGCACCCAAACAAATGCTCATTAGTGTTTTGTTCTGCCGCCTTTTAAACCCAGTCTTTTTATATTGTTACTTTGCCCACAGTGAACTCAAATGTCTGTTTAGCACCATCTGCAGATTTAATTAATGTGCCATTTTGCTTATCTTCTAGGTGATTAATAAAGATGTTGAATAAAATCGAGTTTAATACCATAACGTGGGGCACCCTGTAGCCCCCTCCCTCTAAGTGAATTCATATACAGTTTGCTTTGTATCTGTTCTTGGTCTTTTCCGAGATTCTCAATCCATGTGAGAAGTGTTTTTCCTGAATCCTGTTTGGGTTTGCAAACCTGAATTGGAAGTCTCCCTGAGAAGAAAGACTCTTCCACGAAGCGCATGTCTGCACCACTACTGACGTGATTCCCTGCTGTGTGAAAGGGTGACAGAGATTTCTAAAACCACATAGCCTCCCTTTTTCTAACACTTGAGATTCTCCGTGTTCTCGTGGTTACTATGTAATTTGGCCTTTTCGACAACCGGTAACCTCATCAAGCAGGTTGTACATTTCTCACCAGGGACTCGAGACTCGGATTAGTTTATAGACAGCTTATGATCATTGCAGCTCTAGGATTCTGGAATTCCTACTTGCTGATGCTTAATTTGGTGTTCTAACTAATTGAGATACGCTGCTTCGAGTTTAAATACTAGTTTCGGGGAAGCCTCTTCTTACCATTATTTTCAACTCCATGTTTGGAAGCAGAAGTTAGAATGATTTTTATAAATTCCCAGCAATATGAATTTTAATTTTTCGCAATGCTTTTGAGTGGTGGTTCTTACTGATACTAAGCCAGACATTAAAGCCAAACAAATGAGAAAATGAAAGGTGGGTCTTATAAACGTTCCCCTATAGGCAGTATATACCTGTAGACATAGCCATAGATGAGCTTATCTTTGTTGGTTTAACAGAAGGCACACAGTAACTCAGTCAGCTAGGCTGTTATTAATGCCAGTTTATTACTTATGAGTGGGTTGTTCTAGCTGATTTTCTGCTTCATAAGAGAGGTTTTACTACCCTCCCTTAGGCTAGGTCCTCCCCCTTCTGCTCAATCACTGAACCCCTGAATTCATCCCAAGGCCACAGAGACCTCTGGCCTCTATTAGCCGGCGCTCGCTCTCCTCTCTAGGGAGAAATGCCAGGAGCTGACAACATATTCTTCACTCGCTCTTGCCTCTGGTATGATTGGCAGTGGAGGGTTTCTCAGCCTGGCTGTACTGCTGATTTCCAGCTCACTGCAGGGCCCTTTTGTGCATGAGGCCTGTCAGGAGCTCCTAGGCATGAGTACGTGAGGGACCTCTCTGTGCCCACTCCAAAACTCATGATGAAGAGCCGGGTGAAGGATGAGAATTGCAGACGGCAAAGTTGAGTATTTCTTCATTAAGCTTCTGCCTCTGGCTAGTTCTTAGGACACTGGTAAAAATCTGCTGGTGAGCTTTGGGCAAGTTACATAACCAGTTTTTCTCCTCTACAAGGATAATCATAAAAGTAGAAACTTCAATTGAGACAAAATATGTAATGTGCCCAAGCAGTAAAATGCATAAATGCACATTGGACATGCTAGACCTCTTTTCCTGCCTCCTGAGCCATTATAATTCTCTACCAAAACTTATCCACCACCGTGTTCTGTCGTAAAGGTGCTCACCTTCTTAAGGAAATTAGCACAGCATGTAAGGAAACAATTATTTTAGGTGAAGTTTTTATATATCTTTGAATAATAAGTAGAAAGTAAAGCACACTTTTCTAGCTTTATGTTAATAAACTTTTAAATGAAAGTCATTATTAACCAAAGATAAAAATAGAACACGTCTCAAGCCAATTCTTCAGGGTACAAAGTAGGATTTGGTATATAAATCCTAACGCTTATCTCTTCCCCACACCCCAAGTTCTGACCTCAGGGTATGAACAAGAGAACTAAATCAAATGGGAATCAGACTGCAGCTTGATCATAAAACTTTGAGAATGCGTCAGGGACTGGAGGCCAAAATGAGAGGTCCTTCTCCTTCAAGGGTGGCCAGGCGCATAGCATTAGCCGCCCTGCCTGGTTCTTCAGTTGTGTTTAATCACCTGATTATCACTAATCAGAAGAGATTAGTGAGCCACTGTACCTGGGGAGAGAGCAGTCCTCTGCTCCGTGGGGCGGGGTGAATAAGAGCTGTCAAGGGAAAAGGGAGTCAGTGAAGAAAAGAGAAGGAAAGAGGTGGAAGCTTCTTTTGCCACAACTTCCGACAATATCTGAGCGTTCGTGGTCCTTCCCTTTTCAATCAGAGGTGCAAAGGTCGGCAGAAAATGGTGTTCCTTTCAGTAACACCTGCCACCACCATAAGCCTGGTACACTTGCTTCATAAAGTTGGTGTCAGAGCTGTTTTTGGACAAACTGAGGAATTTCCCCTGGTAAGGGCACTTGATGGAGAAGCCATCCTTTATTTAAAATTCTTGAAGATACTCCATCTCAGGAGCAAAGGAGGAAGGGCAGCAACAACTTTATACCAGGCACTTGACATGTATCATTTCATTCTCTTCCTAAGTCACATGACGGATACTATCACAAATGTTTTACTGCTGAGAAACCTGACGCTAAGACAGTGATCAAGGTAATTTAGATGGAGAGGTGGAAGCAGAATTGAGATCCATCCCTAACTGTTTGCAAAGCTGTCCGACCGAGCTGCGTTATGTCCAGTTAGTGAAAACAAAAACAGACCTACTCTCACGCTTATTTACAATCAGCCAAACTGGGAAACCGGGAAATAGACTCTGGCAGAAAGAAGACCATTTACTTTCCAACAAATATTTCTCTGGTGTAGCTGCTATTCCATGGCATCTCTCCACGCTCATTTCAAGTTATTTTTTGAAAACCATATTTTACCATCTTCGACAGTATGATCTGATTAAATTGAATACCACCCATAGCCTTCTAAGGTCTCCCATTAAGAAGCTAAAACCCAGGACCTCACATTCCCCTGACTCAGTACCAGCTAAGAGCAGGTGTATGGGTTAAGCTAAAGCCTCTAGGGCTTCCTGGCTTCCTCCTGAAATTTACCCAGGCCAGTATGTTAGACAGCCGAGCTCATCTGCTTCCTTGAGGCTTCTGCCCTTCTGGAGATCCTAAAAGCCTGCAGAGCCCTCTCTTGTCTTCATTCTTTTCAGCTCTTCCAATGTATATGCAGGCTTCTAATTCTCTATATTAAATTTGTGCCTGCTTGAAATATCTAGCATGGGTGCTTTAAAAAAACCCATCCTAGGGATTGGCGAACTATAGTCCATGGGACAGTTCTGGCTCGTGGTCTGTTTTTATAAAAGCGGATTTATTAGGACACAGCCACTCCCATTGATCTATGTATTGTCTATGGCTATTCTTCCTCTAAGGTGTCAGAGATGAATAAATACAAAGAACCCATATGGTCAACAGAATAATGGCCTCCAAAGATGTCCTTGTCTTAATTTAGGAACCTGTAAATATGTTCGTTTATATGGCAAAAGGGACTTTGCAGATGTGGTTAAGGATGTGAAATGGAAGATTATCCTGAATTATCTGAGTGCGTCCCACCCATATCAGGGTCAGGAAAGGGATTCAGAGATGTCCTGCTACTAGCTATGAAGAGGGAGGAAGAGGCCACAGTCCAGGTTATGTAGCTGGTCTTCGAGCTGGAAGACACAAGGAAATAAGTTCTCTACTACAGTCCCCAGAAGGCGTGCAGCCCTGCCAACATCTTGATTCTAGGACTTCTGATCTGGAGAACTGTAAGACAATGTATTCATGTGGTTTTAAACCACGGAGTTTGCAATAATTTATTACAGAATCAACGGGAAAGTGGAACCATAAAACTTAAAATGTATTTACAGTCTGGCCCTCACAGAGTAAGTTCGCTAACTCCTGTTTGCCAAACACACCCTCTTAAGGATCGTGCTGAGTAGTGATAGAATTTTTTCCTCTGGGACGATGAACGAACATGGTTCTAGTTGGCCAAAGTTGGCCATGTCTTTAAAGAACTGAATATTGCCATTAGTAATAAATACTCCAATCTCACCGGGAAAGCATTTTGAAGAAGATGGGTTTCCCTATTGACTGGTTACCATAGTCCTTATCTCTTTGACATCTATGCAGTCGCCACGTATTCATCAAGGGCCTTCTCTACCTCATCATTTTCCTTCCATTCTAATGAGTTCAGGTCATCTTTCTAGCTCATGGTTTGGTCGTATCCCCGCTACCATTTGTTCCCCTTTTCTCTTTGCACAAAATTCAGACACCTTATTGGCCATACAGTATTACTTTAAACTCTTTGCCTCTCCCTCGTCTCCTGCACCTTTTGTTATTCATCTTGTTTCTTGTTGAACGTTTCTACTGCGTCTTGCTCATCCTTCCAAATGCTTCATAACTTCCAGAAAGCTGGTAGTACACAATTTAGAATAGCATACACTTGCCCCCTCTCCGATCATTTCTTTCCTGCTAACACTCTCTATTGGCTACAGACAGGGAAGTGCTTGGGTGACATATCTTTGAATTATACAGGACAGCTTGGCAGGTACCAAAAATTTTCTACTCACAGATTGATTGTCTCAGACAATTCTAAAAACACATCTGTCCCCAGTGATTTAATTTACTTGATAGTAAATCCATTGTAATCTACTCAGATAACAACTAGCTATTTATATCAAACTAGTATCCAATTCTGAGATGTTAAATATAGGATTCTCCACATTTCCTGACACTCATTTCTAATAAACCATGGCATACGCGAGAATGAACACTTAACTTTACAGAGAATCAGCTGCAAGCCAAAAAGGTTTAAAACACCAGGTCAGATACAAGCCACAAGAAAGGCCTCTCTAAAATAAAAGGAGCGTTAAAAAAAATGGTAGAGCTAGAAAAGGCTCTGCAGACTATCCAGTGCAGTCCTTTTATAGGAGTGAGGGAATGGACACAGTTGGAGAGCTCAGATGGCTCACTCAAGGTCACACAGCCGGCCAGGGAGAGAGTCAGGCTTGAACCTGCGGCTTCTGACATCCGCCCACAGGTCGGTGCTCTTCCTGCTGATGCCCTGAAGTGACACCCCAGAGTCTACTCTGGGCTCCAGTAGTTCCACCCATGTTCTCAAAACAGATTTATTACATTTGGAAACTCAGAAAAACACTTGCAATAGTGGTCCTGTACCAACGAAATGGACAGCCCTGGGTGCTGATAAGTAGTTTTATGAGTGAAAGCGCGTTTGTGGGACGGGGATCCAGAGGGCTTGCTGCACCCAGCCTGATAACTGGACTTAAACATATTTGGAGGAAAAGAGGTCTGTTTTAGTAGGAGGAAAGTCAGCCCAGCAAGAAGTTCTAAATTCAATGTTCTAGATAATTAGGTTAAGTTGAAGATGTTACAAAGAAGGATCCATTAGCCCAGGGTTGTCTCGTTGTTGTTATTGTTCTAGTTCTCCCGAGAGTCTTTGCCAAGAGACCCGTTCCGCCCTAAACAAGTGCCCGCAATGTTAATGAAGAAAAACCTGAGAAGTAGAAAGAAAGCTGCAGTGATGTGTTTAAGGTGCGACGGATTCTGTAATACCTGAAGTGCTTTGTTAGAAGGAAAGAGGGCTTCTCAGAGGGACGTTTACAGTCTGGTACAGACGACGATTGCCACTGTAAGAAAATACAACTGCGCTTTATTTATTTATTTTTTTTTAAGATTTTATTTATTTATTCGACAGAGATAGAGACAGCCAGCGAGAGAGGGAACACAAGCAGGGGGAGTGGGAGAGGAAGAAGCAGGCTCCCAGCGGAGGAGCCTGATGTGGGGCTCGATCCCAGAACGCCGGGATCACGCCCTGAGTCGAAGGCAGATGCTTAATGACTGCGCTACCCAGGCTCCCCTACAACTGCGCTTTAAAACCGCGTGTCAGAACCCACAGCCGTTAGGTGTAACATGTGACTAACGTTTTGACCACAAGGATCATGAATTAGCAGCCAGATGCTGGGGTACGATCCTCCACTTCATGCGGCTAACTGCTGCGTGTGGACGCATCTGTGCGACCCTACGGGTAGAAATCACAGTTCTGTAATCCTTCACACAACAAAATGCCGTTTCTGAGTAACTGAATAACTGTATGTTACCTTTACGTCTCGGAAATGTGGTTCATTAACTGTTATCAATTATTAATTGAAAGATTAATCACATGTAGGGAAAAAAACTAGGCATGAAAACAATGTGACAGAAGTCCCACTTCATTAAAATGACAATGCAATAAAATATATTACATACAACTGCTAGTTATCCTGCGTCGGTCTAATTGGTGATGAAATCCTACTCGGGATCTTTCAATTCCAGGATCTGATCTTATGTAGGGTGTTTGACCGTTCGTTGAAACATTTGTTACGTGCCTAGCAACATGCCTGGCTCTGGGGCACAAACGAGGCAGCAGAGTGGTCCCTACACTCAGGAGTATCATTCATTCTCTTTCTGCAGATCGTCCTCATGAGCCCTTTAAGACTGATTCTAGCTGGCCAGGCCTCATGACAAAGTCACGGGGTGACAGGTGAAGGGACTGGCCAAGAAGCCTGTGGCATCAATCTGCTGCTCGGGTTGCTATCCCTTACTCCACAGTAGAGATGCTTTCAATCTAAGCCAGCCAAGAGTTCTAGTCTCTATAAAGTAGATTATTTACATAATCTTATATTTCTCTATGAATTACAGCTTCTCTCTCTTACAGTGTATGCTTAGAGATGGATTTCCTTATTTAAAAAAAAAAAAACAGATTGAAAAACTGGTGCCAAATAGATTAGCATGCAGTGCACAGCATAGCAGGAAAATCACCAGTCAGGGAAAAGGGCGACTTGGTTGCTCGTCAAGGCTGTTATCTAATGTGCAGTCCATCCCAGGACACGAGTGAGAGTGAGGGGGTGCAGTGAGTAAGCATGCCAGGCCCATATGTGCGAATCAGGACTAGACATTCACGTGAGTTCTCCCACCAGGTCTGCCATTTATGAACCCTATCTATGCATGAGTAGTCCCGTCAAGACATCCCCCCTTCTTAAAACGCTCTGGTAGCTTTCTACCATACTTAAAACGAAATCCCAAGTCCTTATCAAGGCCTGCACATCCCTAGAGAATCAGACCCCGGCTACCACTCTCCCTCTCACTCCCTATCTTCTTTCATGTTCTTTAGCCTCCCGAATATGGTCAGGCTCAGTGGTGCTAAATGTGGTCCTCAGCCTTGAACACGCTTTCCAGAGAGCTTCATGGCTCCATCCTTCTCCTTATTCAAATCTTCCTTCAAATGTGATGGCTCAGAGGCAACTTCCTGGACATCCTGTCTAACATAGCAACTCTTCTCACATACTTGTCTTCTATTACTCAGTTTTATTTTTCCTTGTGAAGGTTTCACTACTTACATTATGTATCTATTTGTGTTATTGTTTCTACCCTACAAGGTTAGACACGTGGGGTCAAGGACCACTACTTGTTCAATATTACATGATATCTCCAGGGCCTACAAGAGCATCTGACATGTTAGTGGCACTTGATAAATATTTGTTCAATGTTGAATGCATAGAAGTACCTACGATGCTGACCCTAATTCCTTATGTTATATACATATGCCTTATGTTATATATATATACGTGTGTGTGTGTGTGTGTGTGTGTGTGTGTGTGTGTAAAAGGAGCTTGAAATACACATTATTTAATTTCTAGTCTGTGAATCTTTACACTAAAATGTTGGCACTGAATTAGGCCTAAGAACCTGCCAAGTGTCACCTTCTAATTTTTTCTCAGTTTCTCCACGCAGTCCATTCATCTTCTCTGTCCTCATAGCCTGATATGTACCTCACTAGATCCCCTATCCCCCTGGCTATCACCAGTCAGAAGTGAGTATCAGGCCAAGAGAGCAAGGTGTACTTTGGGAACTAAATACAGTCTGGTATGGGCAGGATGGGGTAAACTGACAGTGGAAATGCAGGCAGAAGTCAGATCTTGGAGACCAAGTTTTGTCAGACCTATTAAGCAATTTATATTTTATCCTAAGGTGAAAGATGGTCATTCAAGGATTTTAAATGGATGAATAACATGATCAGAGTTGGATTTCCAAAGGATAAATCTGGCTTGTAAAGGATAAAGTGCAGGGTAACAAGACTTCAGGGTGGTCCTAGAACATTCCAGAGCCTTACCCAGAAATGAAGATGGCCTGACTAAGGGTGTTGGCCATGGGGGGAAGAAAAAAAACCTGGTTGGATCAACCTCTCTGTATCTCTTAGACTTTTAATTGAATGATTTCATTCTCTCTCTAGGTTGAGATGCAGCTATATTTCTATGAAAGGGAACACAAAATACATTACAGTTCTCCATAGTAGATACACCATACCAAGTGACTGACTGAAGTGGTTCATCTAAATTCTTTCTTCTCGGATTGTCCCAAATTACCTTTTTAAGAAAAAAGCAAAATAAATTCTTAGTGAAGACTGACCGATTTAAGGTAGGAGATAAAACAATGCTCTTACCACCCAAAGTGATTAGTTAACCTCTAATTTTAGTAGTCTGAATATTTTGATGCCCTGTGGACCTATTAAGGGGATCCAGAGAATCCTGTTTAAGAACCTCTGCTCTAGACAAAGTAGTGATGACTGAATGCCTGATTCCCGGAACGGTATGTCTAACCTAACAGGTGTCGTGACAGGAATCACACAAGATTTGTCCTTCAGTGTGTATCTGAGAGCAGTACTCCTTTCTGATACCCTCGAGTTCCTGGTTAACAACCAGTGGGCCCCAGCGTGTTGAGAGAGAATGAGTGTGTGTGTGTGTGTCTGTCTGTCTGTCTCCAAATAGAAAGATGGTACAAGAAATATGGAATAAGTCAGGAATGTGAGGGCTATTCTATTTCCTGAAAGCTCCTGGTGTGTCTACCATTTCCACAGTGTGTTCTTTTGTCAAGACAGTAAAGGTACTGGTCAAAACGCAAAGATGCTGCAGGGCTAATCCACAAGAATAGTGGATTATTTTCTATTATTTGTGAGTCCAGAGCTTTTAACGATAACTGATGTACAGAAGGTAATTTCTTAAAACAATATAATAATACCTATTCACTAGAGAATACTTAGTGAACTTGGGTAAGTAATAAGAAACCTTATTGCTAGTGCTATTGCCCAGATAGAAACACTTAATATTTTAATATACCCTATATTTTATATGTGGTCTTCAAAAATTCCTTTAAATGGCTGCAGAATATTCTCTCTGGACATAGCATAAGTAGGTAATAAATCCCCAAGTGTTAAAACTTGAAGTTGCTTTTAGTTTTTCATTATCATAAATAATACAGCAATAGATATTTTTGTAGTTAAGTGTAAATGTGGAGTGACTGTATGAGAGAATTTATGGGCTACCAGATTTTTGATACATACTTCAAAATAGATGGTACCTCCCTAGACCTCACCAGCAATCTTGAAAAAAAATATCAAATCTTTGTTAAATTTGGGAATCTTGGTTTTAGAATACTGCTTGCCAGGGTGGTAGACAAAAATGGCGCTTTTTTTTTTTTGAACATTTTTTTTATTTGACAGAGAGCAAGCGAGCACAAGCAGGGGGAGCAGCAGAGGGAGAGGGAGAAGCAGGCTCCCCGCTGAGCAGAGAGCCTGATGAGGGGCCTGATCCCAGGACCCTGGGATCATGACCCGAGCTGAAGGCAGACACTTTTTTTTTTTTTTTTCAAAGATTTTATTTATTTGACAGAGACACAGCGAGAGAGGGAACACAAGCAGGGGGACTGGGAGAGGGAGAAGCAGGCTTCCTGCTGAGCAGGGAGCTTGATGAGGGGCTTGATCCCAGGACCCCAGGGTCATTACCTGAGCTGAAGGCAGACACTTAATCAGCTGAGCCACCCAGGCACCCCACTTTGTTATTTTTTTTATTTTTACTTTCTGACTGCCAGTGAGGCTGCTCAGGTGTTTATAATATGCCAAGACGGTGAAGTAGCATTTCTCCTTTAAGTTAAAGGGGGGGTGTGGGTGGCTCAGTTGTTAAGTGTCTAACTTTGCCTCAGGTCATGATCTCAGAGTCTTGGGATTGAGCTTCACATAGATACCTTGTAACTTAATATGAAAATAATAAATAGAAAAAAATGCTGTTATGTATTCCATGGGTTAATATGTGGGATGCAATAAAAGAGGTATTTTGGGGCACCTGCGTGGCTCAGTTGCTTAAGTGTCTACCTTCAGCTCAGGTCATGGTCTCCATTCCGGTCAGGCCCCAAGCCCTGGGTCAGTCTCCCATTCTGCAATCAGTTTACCCTTTTTTTTTTTTTTTTTTCAATTTTCTTAAACTGTGTGTGTGTGTGTGTGTGTGTGTGTGTGTGTATTTTTTTTGTTCCCAAATTATGGTCTAAATTATACCCATACTTTACATTTAGGGATCTCTTAAATCTCTTTCACTCTAGATCCACTGCCACCTCACTTCTGTTTATCACACCAATTTTGTGGAAATTGAGTCAGCGGCCTGTACAATTTCTCACATTCTGGATTAATTTGCTTTTTTTTATGGTGTCATTTAACTTGTTAATCAATCTCTTCCTTTCCTTGAATGGAAGTTAGCTCTAAAGGCTTAGATTCAAGTTAAAAATCTGGGGTAAGAATAGAAAAAGTGGTATGTACGTTTAATCTTGGATCACATAACTAGGCATATGATGTCAGGTTCATGTTGTGACAGCCTAATCCCTGCATTTTAAACCTTTGTCTCAAATTTTAATGGTTTTATCCATCAGTGAACTTCTCTTTAGGCAATTATGTCATTAGGGACAACCAATATGTTCTAACTATTCTATTATTCCTTCCATATATATTAAACGGAAATCTGTGGTAAAAAATGTTCTCTCGGGCACCTGGGTGGCTCAGTCCATTAAGTGTCTGCCTTTGTCTCAGCTCATGATCCCAGGGTCCTGGGATTGAGCCCCACGTTGGGCTCCCTGCTCAGCGGGGAGCCTGCTTCTCCCTCTCCTCCCCACTTGTGCTCTCTCTCTTACTATCTCTGTCTCTCTCTGTCTCTCTCTCTCTCTCTCAAATAAGTCTTAAAAAAAAAAGTTCTCTCATCGTGCAGGGCTATCTGTTTCTACTGAAATGCAATTCTTATGGAAAGTTACAGAAACTAAGATGAAATACATTTCTAGAAAAATACAACTTACTGAAACTGACTAAAGAAGAAATAACATCCTTACAAGAATCTCATGACTGTCAAACACTCGAAGCAAGGGTTTAACCTCTTCCGGATAGAAAAAAATATCAGGCCTAGATGATGTTGGAGAAGAGTTTCCAAACTCTTCTGTGAAAAGATCATCCTAATTTTTTTACAGTCTTGCCAATAACAGAGGGAAGACTTCCTAATTATTTCTATAAGGGCAGTAGGACTTTAGTACTAAAACGAAACAAAAACCATACTACACAAGAAAATTATAGATCAGTTTTATTCATGCATGTAGATATCAAAATCCTTACAAAGTTTTAGCTGATAAAAATCAAGCAATAAATGCATTATTCCTCAACCAAGTTGGGTGCATCCAGGATATGCAAGGCTGGTTTAATATTAGAAACAAACGCAAGATGATCTCAAAAGATGCAGGAAAGGCATTTTATATAATTAAACACTTGTTCAAGATAAAAAGACTTCTTAGTAAATTAGAAAGGAAATTCCTTTAACTTGATTATTTAAAGAAAAGAGACAAACCTCTTCAAACATCATCTTAAATGATGAAATGTTAGAAGTGTTGCCTTTATAATCAAGAATGAGGCAAAGAGGCCCATTTCCATTGAAGACCACAGTAAAATTCCATTTAAGCCTATCGAATTAGCAAACATTTATGTTTGGTAATTCCGTATTGAAGAGAGTGGATCCACACATGCTCTTCTACATTGTTCATTGACCTGTAAACTGGGGGAACCACTTTGGAAAACAGAATAATGCCATATCGCAAAGGTATGCATTCTTATGTCATTGACTTCCTATACCTCAGAACCTAACAACTCTACCCCTAGGTATACCGCTGATGCCTTGCCCACGTGCCACAGGAGATGCAAGAATGTTCATAGCAGCACTGTTCACACTAGCAAGAACCTGGAGACAACACAAATGTCTATCAGTAGAAGCAGACGAAGAATGAACTACCATAACAAAACACAATACCTTTTATATAAAGTTAAAAATAGCTAAAACAATCTGCTTTTAGAGTTACATCTAAATGTTATAAAATAAAACATGATGTAAAAGGGAAATCAGGGAAATGATAAGGCCAAGATTCAAAATGGCCTTTCAGGTGGTGGTGGGGTGTCAGGGGAGTAGGATCGGAGGGAACGGACATGGTAACACATAGGTTATTGTCAGGTTCCACTTTGTTTTATGCCATGAGTTCGTGGATGCTTATTTCATTATTAAAAATGTCCTATCTAAACAATGGAAAACGTATATGGGTCAATGATGAGAGTATGTCATAAACTTGTGATTAGCCCAATTCTACAACCTGAAATTCAAGGAGAGAAATGGAAGATTTTCAGCTACTTGAGTGCCAGAAAATGGTAAGGTAGCAAAAGGACGCAGAGGGGTACTAAAAAACCAACTTTATCTTTTCCTATGTTTGCCAAGTATTTATCCTACCTAGAGCGGCCAGGACATTAATGAACACAGCAGGCACAATAGGTACCACTGACTATCGGTGTGATAAGAAAGAACTAGGTCCATCTCTCCAACCCTTAGTCCTCATCCTATTTCTTTAGGTACCACTTGAGATATGTGAAACGTTTTAGAAGAGTAAATATTATAGACTTAAAAGGTGCAATAAATATATACTCATCTATTCACTAATGCATCCAACAAACGTACTAAACCAGATCTCTTTATGTTGATGTATTTGAGGCACCGGTAATAAAAAGATGGAGGGAAATGGTCCATGTTCCCTAGCAGTTTCATTATTCAAAGGAGACAAAAGGTAACCAAAACCTTAGTTGTGGAACCAAAAACAATGACTCCCGGGCTAAAGTGTTAAGAACTAGAATTTCCGGGAAATCCAGATACATACATCATCACTGTAGTTACACCAGAGGTAAATTACGTCGGAGCATAAAAGAAGAAATGACTACCAGGAGAAATCAGGAATTACTTCATGAAGTGGTTATGGTCCTTTGGAAGTACATTTCAGTTCATAATTTAGGTCATTACAGTCAGTTTAGTGAGATACATTCTAAAGAATAAATAGAGTTGGTCAATCAAGTAAGAGAAGAAACAATATGTACAAAATCACGGAGGTGAGGTATCAGGTGGCATAGCCTGGGAATTTTTAATGCTCTGCTTAAAGCCTAGATTTTGTGGGGAAGGTGAGCAGTGCAAGTAAGTTCGTTATGTTGGCCCTTTGACAGTCTGGCCAGCCTGTCATGTTATTGCAAAATAGCTTTACCCTTAGTAACATGAAGATAGTATTATATACAGGCTTACTCTCAGCTTGGCCCTTGCTATTAAAATATTTTCCACCAATTAAACCATTACTGCTCCTCCAACTCCTAGTTTGTCTTAGGAGCGCCGTGGCTGGAGTTGCTCACCCTTTGTCATGCTCCCTTCCCAAGTTTTTCTCTATTTTTTAAAAATACATCTTACTATTTGATAAGTGAAAAATCATTTCTCATTATTGCTTCAAATTCAGCACTCAAATGTAGTTTCATCCAGCAAAGGACTTTGTGTAAAAACCACCTTCGATGTTCTCGAAGCCAGCTCCTATTTGCACGTGTGGGCGAGCGGAATCAAATGGGGACCTCTAACCAACCTATTCCCCTCACCTCTGCAGGAACAAAACGGTAGCGGCTGGAATATGCTCCGCAGGTCGTGGGGGAGCGGTACATCCTTCATCGCCATGCCTCTAGTGACGGGAGGCTGCTCATTCACTCCCAGAGCTGACCTGAACTTGCCTAGCAACAGGATGCTGTTGCTAATGGTAACCGTTCCATGCGGAAATATTTCTTCTGGGTGTTTGGGGTCTTTGTCTTACAGAAACATAACGGTTTGATAGACGTCATAAGTATGAGCAGCAAGGTCTCAACACATTCCATTCTTCTGCCTCCTGTACATTTACAAACTTAGAAATTTCCTCAGTAGGAGCACAGTTTGCTTTTGAGGACTGGCCTCACTCTTGATTCAAATAGCTACACTTTTTTTAAACTTAAGCTGAAAATAGATATGAGTTCTGCCACATCTCATGAAGACTGGCTATAGATGCCTACTTTCCCACATGAGCCCCACCTGTGAGTTCTCAGGTGTGGGCAGGTTATGGGATATGGAACCAGAACTCTCAACAATTTTTTAAAAATAATTTCAGAAGTAAGGAAATTCATTCATAAAGGTATTTGACTTATCAATGTGTTGAAGCGAGGTTGAAAGACCTTCAGCTTGAACCAGTTTGCTTTATTTGGTTTTAAATTTTAATTCCAGTACAGTTAACATACAGTGTTATGTCAGTTTCAGGTGTACAACACCGGGATTCAACAGTTCTATACACTGTTCAGTTCTCCTCATACTAAATGTGCTCTTCGTCCCCTTCACCTATTGTACTCCTCCTCCCACCCATGTCCCCTCTGCTAACCGTCAGTTCCCCATAGTTCAGAGTGTGTTTTTTGGCTTGTCTCTTTTTTTTCTGTTCATTCGTTTTGGTTTTTCAATTCCACATAGAAGTGAAATCACATGGTATTTGTCTTTCTCTGGCGGGCTTATTTCTCGTAGCATTATATCTTCCAGATCCATCCATGTTGTTGTAAATGGCAAGATTTCATTCTTTTTTATGACTAATATTCCACTGCATATGCATACCACGTCTTTATCCATTTGGACACTTGGGCTGCTTCCATATCTTGGCTATTGCAAATAATGCTACAGTAAACATAGGGGGGCATGTGTCTTTTCAAATTAGTGTTTTCATTTTCTTTGGGTAAATACCCAGTGGTGGAATTACTGGATCATCTGGTAATTCTATTTATTTTTTGAGGAACATCCATACTGTTTGCCACAGGGGCTGCACCAATTTGCATTCCCAGCAATAGTGCATGAGGGCTCCTTTTTCTCCACATCCTCGCCAACACCTGCTGTTTCTTGTGGTTTTTTGTTTTTTGGCGTGTGTGTGTGTGTGTGTGTGTGTGTGTGTGTGTGTTTTGTTTTAGCCCTTTTGACAGGTGTGAGATGTATGGTAGTGTTGATTTTCATTTCTTTAAGTGATTTTGAGCGTCTTCCATATGTCTGTTGGCTATCCTTATATCTTCTTCAGAGAAATGTCTGTTTTTGTCTTCTGCCTATTTTTAATTGGCTTATTTGGGAGGTTTTAGTGTTGAATTTTATAAATTGTTTATATATTTTGGATGCTAACCTTTTATCAGATATGGCATTTGCATATATCTTCTTCCATTCAGTAGGTTTTTAGTTTTTTTGTTTCCTTTGCTGCATACAAGCTTTTTATTTTGATGTAGTCCCAATAGTTTATTTTTGCTTTTGTTTCCCTCATCTCGGGAGACCTATCTAGAAAAAATGTTGCTACAGCTGATGTCAGAGAAATTACTGCCTGTGCTCTCTTCTAGGATTTTTATAGTTTCTGGTCTCACAGTTAGGTCTTTAATCCATTTTGAATATATTTTTGTGTATGATGTGAGAAAGTGGTCCAGTTTCATTTGTTTGCATATAGCTGTCCAGTTTTGCCAACACCATTTGTTGAAGAGACTCTCTTTTTCCCATTGCATATTATTAACCTCCTTTGTCCTAGATGAATTGAATAAATAATCATAGGTTTAATTCTGGACTCTGTTCTGTTGATCCATGTGTCTATTTTTTGTGCCAGTACCATACTGTTTTGATCACTATAGCTTTGTAGTATATCTTGAAATCTGGGATTGTGATACCTCTAGTTTTCTTCTTTTTCAAGGTTGCTCTGGCTATTCTTGGTCTTTTGTGATTCCATACAAATTTTAAGATTATTTATTCCAGTTCTGTGAAAAATGCTGTTGATATTTTGATAGGGATTGCATTAAATCTGTAGATTGCTTTGAACAGTATGGCAATTTAACAATATTGCTTCTTCCAATCCATGAACATGGAATATCTTTCCATTTGTTTGTGTTCTCTTCAATTTCTTTATTTCATTATACTAATTATTATTATTATTATTATTATTATTATTATTATTATTTATTTTTAGGGGACAGGAGAGAGTAGTCTGAATTGGATTATGAGGCTCTCAGGCAGGGTACCTCACCTCAGCCATTGAACTCACTCACTGGCCATGAGTCTGTTCCAAGCTCTGGCTAAGAAAGCATCCACCAGACCACTCCCCAAGAGTGGGGTCCATGACATCTCCTACCCAGTCTGCCCTCCTGCAGAGCCCTATTTTCTGGGTACTCACCTCCCCAAAACTCAGGGAAGACCTTGTGAGGGCTGCTTTTAGCCCTAGTTTCAGACTTCATCTTCAGTTTCTTTCATCAATGCTTTTATAGTTTTCAGAGTACAGGTCTTTCAACCCCTTGGTTAAGTTTATTCCTAGGTATTTTATTATTTGGGGGGTACAATTGTAAATATAATTTTCTTAATTTCTCTTTCTGCTACTTCATTATTAGTGTATAGAAATGCAACAGATTTCTGTATATTGATTTTGTACCTTGCGGCCTTTCTAAATTCATTGATCACTTCTAGTAATTTTTTGGTGGAGTTGTTATGGTTTTCTATATATAGTATCTGCAGATAGTGAAAGTTTTACTTCTTCCTTTCCAATTTGGATGCTTTTTATTTCTTTTTGTTGTCTAATTCCTATGGCCAGGACTTCCAGTATTATGTTGAATGAAAGTGGTGAAAGTAGACATCCTTACCTTGTTCCTGACCTTAGGGGCAAAGCTCTCAGTTTCTCACTGTTGAGTATAATGTTAACTGTCTGTTTTCCATATGTGGCCTTTATTATGTTGAGGTACATTTCCTCTAAACCTACTTGGTTGAGGGATTTTATCATGAATGGTTGTTGAACTTTGTCAAGTGCTTTTTCTGCATTTATTGAAATGATCATAGGGTTTTTATTCTTGTTTATGTGCTGTATCACATTGACTTGTGATATTAAGCTACCCTTGCATCTCTGAACTAAAATCCACTTGATTGTATTGAATGATTTTTTTTAAAAAATGTATTATTGAATTTGAACCACTGTGCTTTAGAGCAAGGCTTCTCAACCTTAGTGGTAGACACTGTAGGCTGGATACCTCTATTATAGAGGACTTCTCGGAGCATGAAGGATGTCTAGCAGCATCCCTGATCTCTACTCACTAGAAGCAAGTAGTAGCCCTCTTCCCAGTTATGACAACCAAAAATGTCTTCAGACATTGCCAAATGTCTGGAAACCCTTGCGGGGGGCGGGGGGTGGTGGTGGATTGCCCTCAGTTGAGAACTACTAACTTAAAGAACTTGCTTTAAAGACAAAATTTTAAAATGTAAGAGCATGAGCCAAACACACAGAGCACGCATAATTGATTGAAAGATGAATGAAAATCTTAAATTTTTTAAGTCTGAGAAAATGACCCCAAATACCAAAACCCACGGGGCACCTGGGTGGCTCAGTCGTTAAGCGTCTGCCTTCGGCTCAGGGCATGATCCCGGAGTTCTGGGATTGAGCCCCACATCAGGCTCCTCCACTATGAGCCTGCTTCTTCCTCTCCCACTCCCCCTGCTTGTGTTCCCTCTCTCGCTGGCTGTCTTTCTCTGTCAAATAAATAAATAAAATCTTTAAAAACAAAACAAAACCCAAGTAAAACTTCTATAGTGCTTACAAGTACTAAGAATTGGCCTCTCTATTGGAGCCCCATGCCTAGAATCATGCTGACATTTTTCTTTTATATTTAGACCAATTTATTTTTCACTAGATACTGTGGAATTTTCTTCCCTTGCCTAAATCTTGTTTGTGGTTCCATCTATGTTGATTTCTGATGATTCTTATTACTGACTGGTCAATAGGTTTCTGTATCCTGCTCTAATTTAGGTTTCTGGGCAGGAATTATATATAATTGACCATATGAGGAAACTGGTAACCTCAGACTAAACGATAATGCTACCATCATTTCCTGATATTGAGGCCATATTATAATTATATAGGAGAACGCCTTGTCCTGTAGGAAACACACTTAGGATGACAGGACCCATGTGGGCAACTTACTCTGAATCATGAAAAAAACAAAAAACACAACTTTGTACTATGTTTGCAACTTCTCTATGAGACTGTGGGGTTTTTTTGTTAGAACACGCGTGCACCTGTGTGAGCTGGGTGTGGGGTGGGGGGAGGGCCAGAGGGAGAAATAATCTTAAGCAGGCTCCGTGCTCAGCACAGAGCCCAACAAAGTCAAGAGATGAACACTTAACTGACTGAGCCACCCAGGTGCCCCTGAGATTGTTTTAAATATTACAAAAATATAAAAAAACACTCTATACAAAGGCAAAAAAAAAAAAAGAAAGAACAATAATATAAATAATGCATGTGATTGTATGAAATAGCCAGCCTTGACCGAGCATGAGCTGAAAGACATGGTTATCCTCTCAGTAGGCTTCAATTCCTACATGTGTCTCAGAGTGCGAACATCTTGGCACATTTATATTTCATTGACAATTTCAGTAATTAACAATAACTTTTTACTATATGCAAGTTTTCTTTGCGTGTTACTTTCAGAAGTCCTCCCATAATAAGATACAAATGGGGAAGAATGAAGAAAAAACAAAAGATGTCAATGAAAGCTAAGGGAGGAGAGCGTTTTGAGAAGAACAAATGTGTATTAAATGCTCAGGTGGTTAAAATGAAGACTGACCTATGCAGGGTCAGCATAGTGTTAGGGCAGAGCTGGTGGAAAACCAGGGCTGATGTGCGCAATGAGCTGTTTAGGGAAGTCCATCCGTCCAGAAACCCTAGTGTATCTCGTCAGGTCTCCTTTTGTGAGGGGCTGCTGACCACCTCCAGGGGTGGTGAGGAGGCGGGTCAATGCACCAGCAGCGGCATCAATGTAAGGTTGCTAAAAAGGTACTGGTGACTCCGGCCAGAACAATTCCAGTGGAGGATGGCAGGGAGTTCAAGAGACAAGAATGTAGAGACCTTGCACATAGCTGAGTCTTCCAGGACACCAGGTCGGAGACAGTACTTGTGGAAGGGCATATGATTGACAGGAATTTTTTTTGTTATTTGTTTGTTGAGATGAGAGAAGCTTACACAGGTTTAAATGTGGTGGAGGAAAAATCCACAGAGTGAATAGCTTTGCAAGGCAAGTGGTCTGGAACAACAGCAAGAGTCAAAGGAATCAAGTCCTTGAAGAAACTCAGGCACACTCCAGCAGGAAGTAAGGACTAAATGAAATGGGCATTATGGTTTCAGGGACGAAGCAGTTCTGGGTAAAGAAATGGCTCTGTGGAACTCTATTTCAAATAAGAAGAAAGGAGCCATGGTGTGGCCAACAAAGTGAATGACTAAAGAGGGGCATGGAACTGAACAATGAGGGTTGGGGTGGGTCACCAACAAGGCCATGGATTGTAATGGTGTGACTTACCTGTCTGAGGTAGGATAAAGGGAAGCCTGTGCTAATACGATTTTCCTGTAGGAATTTTGTATATAGAAAGAGTCTCTACCATATCCTGCTTCCTTTTTACAAATTATGACCACTTCTGGAATCTACAGACCACCTTTGGGAAGCCACTTAGTTCTCCATGTAGCAGCGTGGAAAGCTGTGTATCAAGACATAACCTAGTTCCCACATTTCTGACAACTAAATATTCATGTTCAAACAACTCTCCTTATTTTATACCTTACATTTTCATTTGCTTATGGAAGTCCCTTTCCATTTTGGTTGGGGGAGCCTAAATCAAGTGACCTGGGAAGCCCAGGGCATAACTTTCCAAACTAGTGATCCTTGAGAGGGGACTATTTTGGAGGAATAGCTTTTATTTTTAAAATAGAATTTTTGTGATACTGCTGATTCCAGTGTTCTAAAATTTGTACTTGTGCCCTTCAACAAAGAGTGTATAGGGGGTCCTTTTATTGATCTAAATAATAAATATGAAAAGTCCATTTGCTTTGGATTAAATAAATGTGCCATTTCTGCTTGAACATAGATCTCAAATTCAAGCGAACAAATCAAATATGGAGAGTCAAGTAAAGACAAACAGCAGTAAAAATGTCCAAAGCGGCTAATGATGAGCAATGAGTAGCCTGTCTTTGACTCTTTCCAAGACTATTAAACACCCTCATTCTTATGATTAGACTCTATCCACACACTCTTTAGTGACGTTGGATGTTGTGCCATTATCTGGGGAAGTCAAATTTGGGCTTGCCTGGAATTAAATTTGTTCTTCGGGTCCTGACATTTATCAATACAGAACGTGTTCCTTGGAAAGCCGATGTCAGCAATTCGAGCCCCAGCCGCACCGAATAGTTCGACTTGCCTCTGCAGAGCTTGTTCACTATGGCTGACGCACAGGGCATGATGGTGGCGCGCATGCGCACACCCCAGAGCGCACTGATGGCGGGTGGGAACAGAGCAGCTGGAAAAACCCAAGGACTCCCGGAGTCCAGAGGAATCCGTTACTGCTACCTTCCGTAGGTGTGCGCGAGTCCCCTCCTCCCAGTGCTTATTGTGCTGTTTGTCTTATTTAAATTGCCCGCCCACTGGGTAGAGAGTGTAGCTTCTTAATATTCCATTCAGAGACTACTTCACAGTTGGTATTCAATAAATGTTAACTAACAATAACAACACCATCTAGAGCCGCTAATTTCAAAAAGTGAGGTAGAAATTGGTGTTTTGAATCTCCATACGAATGGCACTGGCTCTTGATGCCTTTTTTCCCCTCCCAACACTGTCGCCCGCTGGCTGGTCGGCATGGCGCACCCCACACAGCAGCCGCTCCCAGCTAGCCAGCCTCCTCCGTTGTCGCAAGGGTCAGGAGCCGCGCAGCTCTGGGAGAGGAGAGGCTGCGTGCACGCATACCAGCAGGCCAGCCCAACGGGCAACCACAGAAAGCCGGTGCCCTCCGAAGGCAAGCTCTCATCCAGCTGCATGACGCACGCGAGCACCTCTGGCGTGTGTGCCATCCACTTGAGCACCGAAGTGTACCCAGAGGGTGCTAGAAAGTTAAGACCTTGGTTCTTTTATAGCCCTTTCTGGTCACTAACAATGACCAGGGAGCCAGCCACTAGTTCAGCCTAGTGATCGGCATTTGCTGGAGGTGGAAATGGATTTCTCATGCCTCCCCCCCTCCCCCCCCCCCCCTTAAAGTGGGTAACTTTGTTTCATAAGAGATTTTTTTTTATTCAAAGTGTCACTTGGCAACCGAGAGAGAGCAGTTTAGCTTCAAATTAAAATAGGTGCTGTCAATTACAAGAAACTGACTACAGGACCAGTGGGCATTTTTTTTTTTTTTTTTTTTTTTTTTTTTACTTGAAGATATTAACAGATTTTCTTTAGGTATAAGCAAGGAAGAGGAAATGAGGAGTCTGGAACGGGGCAGAGGAGGAAGGAAGGGGGAAGGGGGAAATGTGACCTGGGTTCAGGGAGAAGTAAGCAGGCGGCAGGGTCAGAGAAAGAAAACCAAGACTTTTTTGACTACTACTTTGTCTGTTTTACGAGCCGTGCTTAAATTGACTTTGTGTTTGGAAGAATAAAATTCACTCCAGAGGGCTTTCTAAAGGGCAGGACAATATCTTTGTTTATGTTAAATGTGGAAGTGATAGATAAATGTCCTAAACTTATATTTATAATGAACTCTTTACAATGGTAAATTTTAATTCCAGAAGCATGGGGTGACCATTTTAGCAGTGCGGGTACTGTAGCTGTCTTTGCCTTAACTCAGAGGAGGGCTCTGGAGGTGGGTACGGCGCAGAGTCTCACAAAGCGAGAGTAGGACTGTCTCATAAAAATCAAAGCACTGAATATTTACCACATGCCAAGTGCTGTTCTATCTAAATGCTTCCCATAAAACGATTTCCTCAAATTCTCGCAACAAATCACTGAGAAGAGGGACTATTACTCCTATCTTACAGAGAAGGAAATTAAGACACGGAGAGATTAGGTAACTTACCCAAGGTCACACTGAGAAAGTCATGGTACCAGAATGTTAACTCCCTCATTTTGGTTCCAGGAGCTGTGGTATCAAATGAGCACTCAGTATTTTAAAAAGGAAGATCGGATATTTAACACACGTAGATATCATTCTATTAGTTATACTGATGCTAGTGACATAACTGGAGCTTAGAGCCTCATGTAGCTTTTCGTTAATCTGCAAGATAAATTCTCTTTAGCGGGAACCTTGCATGTGGAAGGTCCTTCGCGATCTGGCCACACCTTCCGTTTTCTGCCCCAGCTTCAGCTCCTCTTCACAACTGAGCCTCTAACTAAGCCATTTTAATCTTCTTGCAGTTATCCTTTTCTCTTATAGCTCCTCATTTTCTGCCAATATTTATTCCTTTCTTATAACTCCCACCTCCCTCACTGTCTCTCTTCCCTTTCCATCTGATAGATTGCCTTCCAATACTTGGCTCACTTTGTCTGCCCTAAGAAGACCTCGCTCAACTCTCCAAGCATGTTTAATGACTTCTGTGTAATCCCACAACACCTATATACTCATACTTTGGAGCACTTTCCCTATTGCTTTCTTGTTATTCTTTTTATATATTTTACTGGATTGTTTGAATATATAAATTAGACAAAATGCAACACCTTATTTGTGCTTAGGTATCTGTTGTCTTTAAAAGTGCCTCATGAATGAGAGGTATACGATAATCATAGATGAATGAATGTTAAATGAGCCTTATCCTTAGGCTCCTTTTAATCCATCAGGTCTCAACCTAAATGTCAACTCCTCAAAGAGTTCTTTTCTGACCCTTCCCTCAAGTTACCCTTTGAACAGATTAGATTACTTTCCATTCCTCCCATGAAGAAGTGGGTCTAAAACCTTGCCTTTGGGTCTGAGCAGACTAGTGACTACATAACCAAAGGCACACAGCACAAATGATGCTTTTCTAGGTTTTAGGCTCAGGCCATCAGTGACTGGCAGCTTCCTCTTCCTGCCTCTTGGGACGCATGCACATAGATCCCAGATGCCACACTATAAGGCAGCCAAAGCAATGCTACGAAGAGACCCACGTGGAGAAAAGCAGTCAACAGTTGTTAACAAATTGCCATCCACGCGCGTGAAGTCACGTTAGTTGACATTACTTAGAATAATAAGTATGAGCTGTCCCAGCTAAGCCCTGGGACCAAATTACAATTAGTCAGCAGAATAAGTGATTATTGTCGTTTTAACCGAGTAAGCGTGGGTTGGCTTGTTGTGCAATAATAGAAAACTAACACATCCTGTAGTCCGTCCTCCTGTTTGTTTTGCTTTATATAACATATCTTTACCTGCAAGATGTTTGTCATCTCTCTCCTCCAAGTCCCCACCCTCGATTAAATGCGAGCTCCATGTCTGTCCTATCTACTCCCATGAATGGAACCCGGTATAGACTAAATGCTTGGTAAATACTTGTTGAATAACGGAATGCTTTTAGAACTATGGTAAGGAGTTGCCTCATAGATGCAACCAAGGACTTCGGGACATTTCGATGCAATAACCCGTCTCATGTGGAGAGGTTCGGCACATTTCCTGTCTAAGATAACCGTATTTCAGGTTTCATGTTATAGGCCATGACAGTTATTACACTGGATTGAATTATCAGGGTAGAGTCACATTTCTTGTGCTAACACATATTTCTTAAACTAGATACATTCTTAGAGGATGGGAGAGAAGAAGGTGGTGATGCCATGGAGGGAGAGAATGGCTGTGTCTCTAGGCAAAATAATTTATAAGAAAACCTGGAAGGTTTAGATTTCGGTTTTCCTTAGACAGCCATTCTAGAGATTCAGTGTATAGAAGTTCTCTGAAATGCAATTTCTAAAATAAATAATCTTACTACGTTCTTTTAAAAATCTGGTCCTGTTTTAATTTAGTCTTAAATCATTATGCACAGTTCTTCAAAGTACAGATCACAAAACTTAAGAAAAACTCACTTCCCTAGAACTCATTCAAATGAAAAAGCAGAAAGTGTAAAAATCGTAATGGTATTTCCCCCCATAACTGGATACTTTCGCATATACTAAGAGGAGAATTTTGGTCTCTGTATGCTCGTTCCCAGCTCTGTAAGCAAGTGGGGCGATTTAAGTCCACGTGGGAAATAAAGTATCAAATGGTCAGCAAGAAGCTGAACTTTAAATTTACAAGTGCACTTTCAATTCCCATGGAAATTGCACATTTTGTGGAAATGTGCTTAGATTGGCATTGTCTAGTCAAATACAGTGAAAATGAAGTTGAAGGAGCATAATTAAGGTTAAAAAAAATGATACAAGGAGAATGGCTGTCTTTCATGAAGTCTAATCAGCACCGTGGTTGTGTCTCTGGGCACAGAATGGTCGGACACATGCTACTGAACCACTGGTCCTCAATTATCATCATCTGCGGCTTGTTATAGACGTGTATGCACCATTTCCTTGTCCTGGCTTAGGTGATCTGGGTGCTTGTTTGAATAGAAATTTTCTTTGAGTGGGCTTCTTCAAACCCCATTGGCTAGTTCTATTTCTTTGATTTCATGCATCTTGTCAAGTTATCAATAAAGTAGGAATACTTTTTTTTTTGAGAGAGAGAACTTTTTTGGCAATACAGTCAGTGAATTTTAACGTTAAGTTGAAAGAGAAATTATAAAAGTAACCAAATATGCAGTTTTATTTTCTGTGCATCCACAGAGATAGGAATAATAGGCACTCACGGAAGAATTAGCTTCACACAGCTAAAGCGCCAAATATCAAACCTCTCCAACAGAATGTGAAATACAATTAAACTTGAATCCACAAGTAGTTATTATTTATTGAACATCTACGCTGAAGACCTTGTCCTGTGTTCTGTAAAGGACGTACTGAAATGAGTCTATAGTCCTGAGCAGTAAGTACGTTTCAAAGTATGTTAATATCCTGCCACTTAAGAAAATAAATATAATTTTATAAAAATGGATTTAATGATTATAAAAATGTGTCCAGAAATCGGGGAGTGAACTTGGATCCTCAAATTCGAATTCTCTGTGGCCTTACTATATTTTGATAAGTGGAAGTGGTTAGGTAACAGTCCATTAAGAAGTATTAGGTCCAGGCTCATAAAAATAAAGACTTAAAAATGAAATATTGCTAATGTTCTCTAATGGCCAAAAATTTTAGTGTGATTTTCATAGTGTAAAATGATTATAAACTTTCAAATGCTGTCTGCCTGTCTTACCTATAGGACTGGCTGACTTATTTTTGTTCTTGAAGACTTTTCATAAATTTAAGAGTCAGAACACATCCTAGAGGAGAAAGTAATATTCAAAAGAAGATATTTGGGGTTTCAAAATTCATCCAGGCCATAAAGAGGACTGGGGACATGCCTCAATCATATCTTCTAGCTCCTCCCCATTGTCTGGTTTTTACTACAGAAGTAAGTAGCTGTGTTTTTTTTTGTTGTTTTTTTGTTTTGTTTTGTTTTTTAATGATTTGAAAGGTTTTTGCTTTCTTATCTATAGAATCAAGTTCACAAAATTAAATTCCAAGAGATTGGTAAGTTTGCAGTCATTGTGCTGTGTTTCATGTCCTGTTCCTAGAATACAATTTTGATTATTTCAGAAACTCCTTGACTGTAGGATATAAATGGTCTGTGTACTTTTCACGTTTGTTTCAAGGGCAAGTTTTCTTGCAGACAAATGGAGACAATTAATTATCTTTAAAAACTCCCAGCAGAGCTCAGACCTCAGTAGAAACCTGTTTCAAGTCATCACATTCAAATCCAAGTACGTAGAGTGTTATTGGAGCTGAGTGTAAGCTCGTCAGGGATGAGATGATAAAGTATTGTGTAGGCAGTGCCAGGAGGTTTGCGTATTTTGTTTAGGTAATGGGAACCTGTTGAAGAATTTTAAGCAGGGGAATGGCATGATCATATTTCCAGTCCAAAAGATCACTGGAAGCAATGTAAGGAATAACCTGAAGGAAACAAGATTGGAGGCCAAGAGACTGGGAGAGGTTCAAGAGAGATAAAGTAGAATCAACAGGATTTGGTGAGGGACTTGGTATGAGAGCAAAGGAGAGGGCATAGTTATGATTCTCATGGCTTCTGGCTCTGGGAGTTAGGCAGGAATTGCTGCCATGTGAAAGAAGAAAAGGGGGAAAAATCAAGAAGTAGCAGTTTGGAGGTGACAAGGATGAACTGGAGAATTGGGGAAGCATTCTCCCAAGATGTTTAAAATAGTTGAGCTATCTAGGTCTGGAAGTCTGGAGAGAACAGTTCTGTAGGTTTTTATATTAATTTAATTGCCCCCTTGTTCCAAACTGGTGCCAGGGTACCGTTCATTGGTATGTGCAGAACTTGTAGATCATTGGTATAGAGGGGGTAGTTGATAAGATCATTTAGGGAGGGGTAGGTAAAATGAGAAAAATAGGTTGAGAATGAAATCATTACTTAAGGGTAGAAAAAGTCGAAATCTGCAGAGGATATGAAAGAAGTAAAGAATCAAGGGGGAACGTTGTCCTAAAAGCCAAGAAGTGAAAACAGTTATCAATAGTATCAAATGTGACATGAAAGTGAAATATGAGTAATGCATTAACATACAGACACTTTGGATATTTGATGATCAATAAAACCATTTTCCATGGAGGAGGTATACTCTTCACCCAGTTTTGTCTTTAATATTCCATGTGGGACCCACCCCCATGCTTGAGTGCTCTCCTCATCCTGTTTGGGTCCTAACTTCCCAGGATAGGTCATCACCCCCGCCAGCCCTGCCCGTGTCAGGCTCTTTGGGCTCTGACACCCCACGCTGTGCTGCCTTCCTATGACACCCTCCTCTACTTTATCAGATCCTAGTACTGTACTCTAGTCCACCTCCACTCCTCCCTACCCCAGCAAGGAGAACCACATGCTTTGCCCCACTTAATGCCTGTAGCAATGAATTATCCATGTAGGGAAAGAAAAAGGAAGAGAAAGAAGAAGTTTGTATAATTTAAATGTGTCTAGGATATGAATCTGTTGGCCTCACACTCCAATGTGCAGCACCTGCTTCTCTTTTATAGGGAGCTCCGAATTCATCCAGATGTGGCAGGCGCGATTAAACCAGTTTGGCCAGCCAAGAACTTTAAAACGTTCATTAGCTCTGTCTATAGGAGGATGTCAATGATCTCGGTTGGAACAATTTTACTGTCATTTCCCCGGTTACCATATTTCATAATTTTCCAAACATCTGGTAATCTCCATTAAATCCTCCACAGACGACAAAGAAGGTCCAAAATTTAACTTATCTTTCCCAAAAAACCCCGACTAATCCTGCTTTGTTTGCTTTTTCATGAATGGTTTCTCTATTCCACTAGTCACCCAAGTTAAAAATCTAGTGCCGTTCCATCCTCTTTCTTTTCCCTGATTCCTCAAACCTCATATCTAAGCCCTGTCACTTCGACTTCCTAAATAAATCTAAAATACATCTTCTCCTTTTTATTTCCACTCTTACTGTCTTAATTGGATGCTGTGGTTCAAAGCTCCGATCACTCAGGATCAAGGAAACCATTCCCTCTAGCTGCTGGGATGATGCCTGCTGGTGGCTCCCAGTAGAATTCCCTCCAACCAGGATCTTCTCTCAATCAAAGGGACCTGCCTTCTCTGAGGCTACATTCCCTTTCCAGGGGCAATTCACATCCATTGAGTACTGGTTGGTGCAGAGGTCCAAAGGCCTGGTCCTCTTTCCACAGGCTGGGACAACTATGAACAACCATCCCCGTGCCTGAGACCCCCCCCACCCCCCGGGACAAGCCAAGGATTTGTTATAATTTCATTGCAGTTCAGCCCCTCCCAATCCTGACCTCCCTCAGAGGTGTTGCCAAAAGCACACTCAGGTAAACCTGCTGTATGTAACTCTCCTTCTCACGATTTGTTTTCTGGGAAACCTGACTGAAGACGTGAAGACAGTTGATTGCTAGAGTGTAGACCAGGGAAAGAGAACTTTGAAACTGGGTCACCTACCAGTCAACTGGCCAATCTGGCAAGAAGTCTTATCTCTGACAGGCTGTACTGATTCAGCCACTAAAACTTTCCCCAGGGATAAATTCAAATTGTATAGTTGTGGAAAGGAATGCACTAGAAGGTGTAATATCTCAGGTACTTGAAAGATTGAGAGTCAATAATCATAAGGATAATGGAATTGTGTGTCTATTTCTGGTGCCATTTCTTCATTGGAGAAAAAGCCTGGGAGTGATTAATCACTAAGACAAATGTTAAAATTAGAGGGTCTCCTTGGCAGCCAATAAAGAGACTCTTACCTTTATAATTTAAGGGCAGATAGTCTTTGGATCAGGTTAGAATCCATTATAAAGACAGTGGTGCTCTGGGGAAAACTGAATTCCTAGCCATGGCAAGTCTGCTTTGCCAATGTCAGAACAGTGGTTGGAAAGTAGTGGAGCCATGAAACTTGGGATCGGAATATCTAGTCAGTGCACTCATGAATCTCGAAATCTTCAGATCCCCCTTAACCCTCTGAGTTTGCAAAGTGGCTCACTCCTCCTCAAAGACTAGCATTCTCCTTCTCTGCCCTGAAAGTGATACAGATATCTCTGTCTTCCTGTTGTCATTAGAAACACATCTGTTCCAACCCAGGATCTATTTCCACTCCTCTCATTGCCACCAAACCAATAACTAGGTTTAACCACAATAGTCAGCCAGAGAAGCCCCTAGGCTGACTAAAGTAAGAAAAGGATTATAATCTGAATAAATTGCAGGACCTAAGCAACAAGTATCAACAAAAGCTAAGGAAGCGTTACAGTGGGATTGAGTCCTGAGAGCGCTAGGTCAAAAAGGGCACAGCATAAAGTTGGATAAGACAGAGTCCATCAATAGTGAAGCACTCTGCCATCAGGTAGGATTTAATACCACCGTGGAAGAGGCATGAAACAGCCAAGTTGTCGGAAGAATGCTTTGACCAGTTGATGTGAGCCAGCTTCTGCCACCAGCTACTTCAGTGCTGGTAAACCAGATGCATGATAAATATTCTATGGGCCAGAAGCATGGGCTCCCTCACCAAGGATGTGGCTGAGCAATTACAACTGCCAAGTGTCCAAAATGCCAACCACAGAATCTGACTCCGCTCTCCCAATATGGCGCCAGTCTTCGAGGAGGCCAGCCACTTGTTTGAGGAGATCAGAAGTTGATTCTGTTATGCTGCTTCTATTGTCCATCTTGAATTGCCACACACTCCAGGTATGAGTTTGCCTATTCTGCCCACAGGCCTAAGCTAATACCACATCAGGAACAAAGTAAATAAAGACCTCTACAAAGCTCACATGATAGCAGGATGGGAAGGTTAGCAGCTGATCCTTAGTAGCTGACAACATGGGGAGGAAGAAAATTACGAAAAGTAGGAGATGGCAGAGGAGGGAGCGGTAGAGAGGGAAGAAGGAACATGGTTAAATGTTTTCGCAAGTATTCTAATCACATTTCCTAGTGTATACTTACTAATGGAGAATCCTTATCTGTAGTATGCTATAAGTAGCACGTAGCTGGCATGTCTAGTTTTGCTAATGAGAAATCTAGGGATTTATTAGGTGTGTCCTTCTATAAAGTATTGATGCCAGCTGTGTAATTTTTGGAACATAAAATGGAAAACTTGAATGAACAAGACAGTCCTCTCGTGTATATCAGAGGTCAGCAAACTATAGGCTGTGGGCCAAATTCTGCCATGCGCCTTCTCTTGTCGTGTATGGCTGATTTCACTCTCCCGCTGTAGAACTGAGTACTTGTCACGGGGACCCTCTAGCCTGCAAAGCTAAAATACTTCCTATCTGCCCTTGTACGGGAAGACGTTGCCGATTCCTGCTATCAGGGATCCACAAGCATCACTTAGAAAACTCCCATCTTAACCCAGGGCCAAGGCTCATCCTCACATGGCAAGGAGGGATAAACATGGTATAGTTCCTGTAAACCAAAGGAGGAAAGTGTCTCCAGATGGAGGGAGCATTGTTCTCTCCAGTTTCTTTGTATTAACAGAGCCCTAAATCAAACCCTTTTATGATTTAATTTATGTAAATGCCCCCCTCCTGGATCCCTCAGTCAGAAAGTAATGGAGATCTGGCAGATCAGGATCCTTCTCTTGCCTCTTTATTGTTCCCTAATTTAAGTGGACAAGTGGTTCTCTCCTTACTGAAGCAAAGTAATACTGCAATGTTTTAATATTGAATAATGTTTGGCATGTTCCACAAAGTCCCTCAAGGTCTTCTCCAGCTCCTTGTGTACTGATTCATTCTCTAATTTCTTGGTATTTAAGTTGGTCATTCTTCAATGACAGTCTTCCAAGTTTCTTTTGAAAAATACCTCAATGTTTTAAATAGATGTTATAATTTAAGTTTGAGCATCTCTATTGTAACAGTGTAGTTAGGAGCCTTGACCCCCATCCATTCCTTCCTTGTGGTCCCTCTCACAGTGGCCGTGGAGTAAATTTCTTGGAATCCCTTGAGCTCCGTGGATCAAATGGAAAAATCACTGAACAGATAATATTAAAATCTCTTTCAAGATTGATTTACTATGACTTTTAAGTCTCCTATCTTGGGCTCAATGGATTTTTTTTAAAAAGATTTTATTTATTTATTCGACAGAGATAGAGACAGCCAGAGAGAGAGGGAACACAAGCAGGGGGAGTGGGAGAGGAAGAAGCAGGCTCCTAGCGGGGGAGCCTGATGTGGGGCTCGATCCCAGAACGCCGGGATCACGCCCTGAGCCGAAGGCAGACGCTTAACAACTGCGCCACCCAGGCACCCCTCAATGGATTCTTTTCTCTGCTTTATGAACTCCTCTATGTTCTTTGATAGAAATACTTATTACATGTTCAAGTGTGCCAACGGTTTCCTTAATTTCAAAATGGACGCCCTCGCTTTCCACAGTAGTGAGCCAGAAAATTCTTCTTTCTTCTACTTTTTCATCCTAGCCCATAGAGGAGGAAGCCTTCTAGCAGATCAGCCCTTACAGGCTTCCCATAGGAAGAGTGACTGGTCTGACTGGTTGCAGTCCAGGATATCCTCGAAAAGCATTTTTCACCAGCGCTAACGTTCCCCACTTTAAAGGCCAATGGGAGTAGTTTCCTGCTCTTTCACCTCCTGTGCCCAAGTACATACAACCACCTCTGTACCCCTGAGTTTGCAGGCCCAGACAGGGCCCAGGGTTCGCCTTCTAGGGGTCTGTGGTCTGTATTGTTACATATTGCAATGTTAAGTGGACACTTAGATTCCAAATAATAAAGATAAGACCCCATGATAATCTTGGGTCTAAGCATCTTGGTGCAAAAAAAAAAAAAAAAAATTAACATTAGCATAGCATTTAGGGAGTTATTAGGCATTCACCTGCTTATCAACAAAAACTTTGATACCCTAGTGGTCAGGACTCTGGAAGGGAGAAGAGATGAAAGGTATCCTCATATCTTACATCCTTACCAACACTGAACCAAGTGACTCAGGGGAGGCAAAGCCCCTAGGACCACTATGGTAGTAGGCGTCAGTAGGTTCTGAAATGGGTTTGGTAGGTGTGACTTGACATAGCTAGTTTTCAAGCCATTCGTGGCTGGGTCTCTAGCTACAGGGCTACTGATGAGCTTGGTCAAAACACAGTTCTTGGGGTGCCTGGGTGGCACAGCGGTTAAGCGTCTGCCTTCAGCTCAGGGCGTGATCCCAGCGTGATGGGATCGAGCCCCACATCAGGCTCCTCCGTTGTGAGCCTGCTTCTTCCTCTCCCACTCCCCCTGCTTTGTGTTCCCTCTCTCGCTGGCTGTCTCTATCTCTGTCGAATAAATAAATAAAATCTTTAAAAAACAAACCACAGTTCTTTTAGGAGTTAAGAGTCCAAGTTTGTTTGCCAGAATCAAGCAAAGATCAAGGCAGAGGGCGGGGGTGGGGGCTTGGGGCAGAGAGAGATTTCTTTCCTGGGAACAGGAAATCAGAATAAAGGTGAAGTTCCTCTTCTCTGGAATACTCTGCAAACAGGTACTTTAATCAACATTGCCATAAGACCCAAGACCTAAAGCAGCTTTCTCAACTCTGGTGCACATTAGAATCACATAGGGAGTTTTAGAAAAATTTATGTCTGATTCCTAACCCTTACGACAGACCAATTAATAACAAAATCTTCAGCGGAAGGGGTCCAAGCACCTACAGTTTTAGAAGTTCCCCAGGTGACTCTGGTATCAGGATAGCCAGGTTTGGGAATGAGTAGGCAGCATTAGTACTACAGAAACGTGCAGAGAAAGATTTTTGTTGCGCTGAACGTTGTAAGGCAGAACTCTAACTGGTTTTGCTCTTTGTGTTTATTCTCCTATATTTCGGCCAGGGCTGAGGGACTAGTAGGAGGAAATGTCTGCTTTGGTTGCACCAGGAAAACAGGAAAAGCATTTTTGTGTTGACGGAAAGGTGAAGGTTTCAATTTAAAAAGCCAAGGAGAAGCAAGGTTTTGGAGAAGGGGGAGTAGGTCTCATCTGGCTTTTAAAGAAGTGGAAGTAGTTTTGAAGGTGAAAATTACACAGCAGAGGCTAACAAGATTTACGGTAACCTCCCTATTTATTTAGATTACCCTTATGACTAGCATTACCGGGGTGTGCTAATGAGCTAAAGACTATTTTGAAACTCTCCCACTTTTTTTCCTTTGTTCACTCCAGACAGTTCGGAGTACCACCAGGAAAACTCAATTTTTAAATTTCGGGTCCAGCCAAATCATTAAAATAGCGAGGGTGGCTTCGTGGCTTCATAAAAATTAAATCAGGCACACATTTTGAGTAAGCTCATTATGGAAATAAGAATGCACAGAGCCATTTTAAGGTTGATGCCTAAGCCAAGATCTTGCCATTATCTTCTGTGCGTATGCCTATGTGTGTTGGGATGGCCAGTGTGTGGTTATATAAAAATGCCTGATGGCAGCCCCTCTGCTTCCCCCACTGGATATTCTGATTTATACTGCTTCCAGCTTTACTCTACTTCCACTGATTAGTTTGCATTTACATTTTCATAGCATCCAGCTGCTCGGCATTCGTGATTTACATTCATCCAATGTAATTAAAGTATTTGTTGTGGGTTTATAAGCTTTTTAATGGTCTATATTTCTGCATTTTGTGTCTCTCCTTTTCCAAATTTATTTTATTCATCAAGCTGTGTCCTAAAAAGCAGTAGAAACAATTACCTCTAAAGTATGTTAGTATACAGAACGAATAACACTCACGCTGGATTTAAAACTACCCTCGCTCGAATTACCAATTCAGTGCTGAAAATAAATGTCTCTCTCTCCAGAAATTAGAATCTAATTATGTACAATAAACCATGTTAAATAATATCAAGGGTCTAGCCTAAACCAACAAAGACTCAAACATCCCCATAGAAAGCTGAAATGTTCCGGCTTGCATTGCCTCTCCAGGGCCAAGGTTATTTTCAGACGCCTCTGGCACTGTTGAGAGTCTGTCCAGGTTTCAACAAGAGAGAGTTCAAGTGCCCGTGAAGGAAGCAGGAGCCTGTTTTTCTTGCCTGGTGCTCCGCACAAGCCGATTTGGTAAATACTTTGATTTTAGTCCTCTGTAATTAATAGTTAGCTGTGGCCCTGGGAAGGAACAGCAAAATGACAAACTATTTAGACTTCTGCAGATGAAATTGTCTGATGCAGTCAATACTTCAGCGTAGGTTCAGACACTGAAATAATCTCTGGGATTTAAACTCCCCTTGACCTCTACGTCCTGAATTCTCACTTGCAAGTCTCAATTGGCATTAACCTCACCCCGTATTTGATTTCATCTTTGGATGTGTGCCTATAAAACCCTAGACTCAGCAAACCTTGTCTGCTAAACTCAATTCTTCCAGGGTTTTGGTTTGTTTTTGTTTTTGTTTTTCCAGACCAATATAAATATCACCAATTTACCATCTTTTTTAGATGCTAGGGCACACTTTTTATCTATTTCAAGCCACAGGTCAAGGCTAACATTTTAAGGAAAACCTGCCTGGTTCATACCAAGAATTTACCCTCAACTTCAGTCATTACACATTGTTCACACATTGCCACAATTATTTTACCCTAAGGTCTGTTCATCTTTTTAGGATCTGTGCAGCTTTGACTAGCTCCGCTCCCCTGTTTTGTTGAAGATAGAGGGTAAGAGATTACTCTTTGTCTTAATTGGTTCTGAAGAAGACAGCTTTAAATAACTGTCCAAAAAAAATAAAAAAGTTGGGAGGAGAGAGGAGAAATTTGGTAAAAACAAAATGGAACTTCATGCCAATTGACTTCTGTTGGAGAGAAATAGAAAACATATAATGGGGTAGTTATAAATACCTCTGCCGTGCTAATTAGAATGATAATACTTGCTAGCTTTTATTAAAATAAATAGTTATGGAACATACTCAGTGCCGCATGGCAATGCAGACTTCTATCGAGTAGCCTACTGAGATTCTGGTGTAATTATTTTTTTTTTATTTTTATGGCTACTTCATGATTTTAACTAAAATCCCACCTAAGAACATTTAAACTACAACTCCTAAGAGATGACTCTCTCTTTTGAAGAAATAACTACCAGAAACTTAAAAAAAAAAACAAAAAAAACAAAAAAAAACTCCTTTTGAAATAATTCCAGACTTACAGAACAGTCCTAAGAACAGGATAGTCGGGGCGCCTGGGTGGCATGGTCAGTTAGGTGTCCGACTCTTGGTTTCCGCTCAGGTCGTGATCTCAGGGTCGCGAGATCAGACCCAGAGTCACTGGGCGCTCAGTGAGGAGTCTGCTTGCGATTCTCTCTCCCTCTCCCTCTTTGCCTCCCACTCATGCTCTCTCTCTCACTAAATAAATCTTAAAAAAAAAAAAAAATAGTTTCCCACTGCTATTGTGAAAAAGAACCACAAATTTAGTCTGACTGGACTAAACTCAAGGCATCAGCAGGGCTGTGTCCCTCCTGGAGGCTCCGAGGGAGGATCCTTTTCTTGCGTTTCCCAGCTTCGAGGAGTCACCTGCGTGACTTGGCTCATGGCTCCCTGCTTACATCTTCAAAACCAGCAGTATAGCATCTTCAAATCTCTGACTCCCCTGCCTTCCTCTGTCATTTTCAAGGATGTTTGTGATTATATTGGGCCTACCTGAATAATTCAGGGTAATCTTCCCATCTCGAGATCCTTAATTTATTCACATTTGCAAAGTCCCTTTTGCCATGTTACTTAACATATTTATAGGTTAGGACTCGGACACATATCTTTTGGGGGGAGGGGAACTATTCTACCACAACGAGTATAAAGAATTTTTATATATTTTTCGTCTATAGCCTCTAAATGTTAACATTTTACCACATCTGCCCTACAGATTTTCTTCCTCTCTCTCTCTGCTTCTACACATTATTTCTTTCTTAGCCTTTTGAGAGCACGTTGCAGGCATGATGTCCTTTTATCCCTAAATACTCAGTGTATATTTCCTAAAAACAAGCTCATTCTCTTACATAATTACCATAAGATTTATCCAAATCAGAAATTGACATTGGTAAAATACTATTAGCTAATCTACAGACCCGTTTCAGATTTCGCCAGTTGCACAATAATGTCCTTTATAGCAAAAGAAAATCCCAGAACATATGCTGCATTGGCTAGCTATCTTGTCTCTTTAGGCTCCTTTAATCTGAAGCTGTTTCTCATTCTTTCTTTAACAACATGTATAAATTTTAAGAGGACAGGTCAGTTATCTTGGAAAATGCACCTCAGTTGGGGTTTGGTGTTTTCTTGGGATTAGATTCACGTTATACGTCTTGGGCAGAAATATCTCAGAGGTGGACTTGTCTTCTTTTCATTGTATCTTGTCAGGAGACACCAGAAACCTTTGCTGGATCTGAATTCCGGTCTCACTAATAGCAAGGCCCAATATGTACTGAATTCTCACTCTGTGAATCTGTGCTAAACACTCTTACGTGTATTATCTCATTTAATTGACCATGTTTGTTTTCCCTACAACTGAATGGGAGTCCACACCACTGGTGCCTTAAAGATCCAGAATTTGAACGCTTGGTCTTTTTACTCCAAACCCCGTGCTCTTTCCACTTTATTTATAATCGCATTACTAAGTTTTCATATTTAAGACTGACCAAGACAGCCTTAATATGCCCATCACCGTAACTAAACTTCAGATGGGTTCTTCCCAAATGTGGGCCCCTGACCTCTCTTTTCTTAGAGCGTTTATTTTATTTTAGAAAGCTTGCAGTTGTGAATTTTCTGATCCTTGAGATGTAAATCTTGTCCCAGCCTCTTGCCCGTTGTACAATCCAGATAGTCTTTCTCAAGGACCTGGAAGCCAGCTCATTGAAATGTCATCATCAGGAAAGAGTACTCCAATCTCTGGGGCTCTTTGGGAAGGTAGGACCCTAACTTCATAAGTGCCAATTAGCAAACACATTGACCAACCCCCGTCGCTCGTGTCCTCCAGTACTTTCACTAACTCACCCAAGCCCAGAAATGCTCTGCCTGCCTTCTGTTTTCAGTGGAGGTAAATCCCATCTCTTCCCTCTACTGCAAGAGTCTCGAATAGTCGTCTTGTCCACTGTAATATTTCTTTCATAGGTTTATATGAAAAATGATTTTACTGTATAAAAGTCAAGTTTCCTCCAACAAATCTGAAGTAAACAATGACAAGTATGGCAGTTTTAGTTATTTTTCAACGACTCCCGAAGCACATACTATTTAAAAGTTCTCAAGTTGACATAGCCACGGTCTCGTTATACCTTCCCGTTTTGTCATTGAAACAAACACCTAAGATTGTCTGCTACCCATTTCCAGGAATGGCTATGCAGGTGAGCTGATGAGGGCTGCCATCTCTTCTTGCTTAATCCCTAGAATATTCCTCTCTCGGCTTACGGAGTTGGGTTTCTGTCTTTTGCAGAGGAAGGAGTTCTGTTAATGTTCTCATCACTGAACCTGTACTTCCATCACTGCCTTGGTATCCAAGGCCTTTGTTTGAAGGTACCTTGTAAGAGGGGTCTTGGCGCCATGGCCTCACTTAGATTTCTGCATCCTCACTTTTCTGGCTCTGTGCCTGAGGGTTAAGAAGGAAAGGGAGTGCCTTTTCTTGTGTAAAAGACAGTTGCTTCTTTTTTTTTTTTTTTTTTAATCCCAGGAGGAGGTGCCCCCTGAATATATTTACTACTAATCCTCGGATTCCAACTTCATAATCGCTTTGATTCCCATTAGATTTTTTGTTTTGCCCTTGAGGTACCCAACTTCTACCGTGACTTTTTCACAGGTATCTTTTCTCGTTATCCTGAGAACATTTATACCTTCTCTAAAGTTTTCCCTACCTCTTGCACTGGCTCTATGTTATCCAAGTTTTTATATCCTGGCTGTCCCAAATGTTGTAGAGATTTTCTTCAACTAACTGGTGAAACCTGGCCACCTACTCATATTTAAATGTAAAGAAGTGAAAAGCTAATGGACGCTTTGTCCGCGTCCCTTCCTGCCAACTGGACTTGCCAGGCGTTTCCTTGGAGTACTTCCTGAAAAGCATTATCTTTCATTCCATCTTATGGGTCAGGAATCCTCCAGCTTCCTGCCTGTGGGGAGAAGCAAAGCAGCAGGATGGCGGGTGCTAAGGGTAAGATGGAGTGCAGGGAGCTAGGAAATTCATGATTCAATATAAAGACTGATAGAGCCACGTTTTTGGTTTTCATTTCACCTGCCGGATAACATATTTCATGCTGTGAAGTCCATAGCCTCTCTGGCTCCATTTGCCTTTTCAGTGTTTGTGTGTGTCTTAAGGGGAAGTAGGGGGAAGGGCTAGCCACCTGTTTGCAAGAATTGAGGAGGGGGGAAGGGGAGCTCCTAATGCTTTTTATGCATACTTTTAGCCAGTTCTCTCTTCTCTGGCATTCCCTATTCTAGAATTTTCCAGCATAAGCTGGCCTGTTCTTGTTGGCTTTCATTGTTGAGGAGCGAGAAACTCCTGTCCCCTTCAGGGTCCTTCTGGCCAGACTAAGAATCAAATTGACAGGAGACGGATGAACAGGAGAAAGTCAATTTTAATTTCATACATATGGGGAATCCACACAGACATGGAAATTCCAAAGACAGGCAAAATGAGGGATATATGTCATTTTGAACTAAGGAGAAGGGGGTGGGAGTCTGGGACTTCAAAGGGAAGACATGTAATTCACAGGAATATGAAAAAGTAAATGTTTGATAACTGTTTGCCAGGCTACTTAGAAACAATGGGACACAGAGGACTCGGGTCACAGAGGTCCTGCTAGGTTCCTCCCCATCTACCATATACCTAGTTCAGATCATAACGTAGTTATCTACGGAGCTAGTTCTCTTCTTGGGGCAGGTCCTCAATCTAAACTCCTAAGGCAGTTGTGTGTGGGTGCAGGGAGGGCGTCAAGAGCTTTTCCTGAATCTGCTGGATTTTGATTGGTTTTTCATTATTTTTTCAAAATAATCTTCATGGTAAAGTGGTCCATCTTGGGGCAGCCTGCCTGGGACCCCATACCACCTATACAGATACCTTGTCTCTTCCTTTGTCCTTGTTCCTCTCTTCCTCGTTCCATTCTTTGACCTTGTTCGTTCATAATTTTAATGGATTTGGGGAGGTACGGAAGTAGATGCAAGAGTTCAGTCCACCATGTTTAATTGTGGGTACTATCCATTTTTTAATTTAGATTTCTCTGCTTTAATGCCTATCTCTTTACAGCATCTCTTTGCTAACTACATTTAACCTCCTGGAAAACAGGGATGTCTTCCTACATGCTTTTGCGTCTGGCATGCATGTCTGTTATCTCTGTGTACGTGTAGGGTATTTGTTGTGAGTTTTAGAACGACAAGATTGGCCGCTGCTCGTCGAGGACTCCCCTTTGCCAGGCACTTCCCGTGGATTAATTCATTTATGCACTGTATCACTCTTGTGTCCTAGATGTTGTTATTAGGTCTGATTTATTGATGAGAAAACGGAGATGTTTAAAGGTTAAGGAACTTGCCCAGGATCCCATAGCTGTGACACGGTAGAGCTGGGATTCAGACACAGGCAGTTTGGCTCAAGTTTGTGCTCTGAACTTGTCAGCTCTGTACCTTGTACGTACGTACCTGTACTTCTATTTATTTGTCTTACAGTGTGCTAGCTGCTGTATAGACTTTCTTCCTTTTATTGGTATGGTTATTACAGTAGCTGGAAATAATGTTTGCCTGAGAACAGATATTTTTACCATTAGAGGACGGGTGGCCATTGACGCTGCACTGAGCCCTCTTATCCCAGCCTAGCAGCATGCCTCATCCATAGAAAAATCTCCACGAATGTTTATTATTTCACTTTATTTTGATGCCCAAACACAGGAAATTTTATCAGTAATTTGGGCTTTATGCAAGTTCTTTAATCTGCAAATATTTTTGCATCTAAAACATAAGCTGTTTTTAGCGGGGGGGTGGAGGGACCCCTTTTCATGGAGCCATTATTTATGCAGAATTGTTTACTTCTGGCTTGAAATGAAGAATCTATTATGCAAGCCGATTGTTGTGCTCCTGTAACCACTTTGCATTTAGATGTACCCTCTTCAGAGGCCACTGTACGCGATTTAAGCCATTTAGGTTTAGATGAGCCCTGGACTGCATCTGATCAAGACAAAACCGCCTCTTCCAAAAGAGTGAGTTGAACTTCTGGATGCATTTCAGGAATGAAAATTGTTGTGGCTTTTTTTTTTTTTTCCTTCTCACAAAAGGTAGAACCCTAAGTGGTTGACTCAAAAAGGGGTAAATGTATATCCCCTTTCCTTCCCTGCAAACACACAGCACACACACCTTGTTATCAAGTTTGAAGTCATCGTCAAGGGTATTTGTTCAGCTTGTAGAATGATAACAAAGAATAAGTGCCTTTTCATTGTTGGGTCAGGTCATATTTTCCTGCTATCTTTCTCCTTCATTCTGCTAGGAAAGAGCCACCCTTGTTATTTATTTTTATTATTTTTTTTATTGAAGTACAGTTGACAGACAATGTTACCTTAGTTTCAGGTATACAGGGTAGGGTTCCTATCATTTATAGGTGACGCTATGCTCACCGGGAGTGTACCTCCCATCTGTCCCCAAGCACTGCCCTTACAATACCATTGACTATACTTCCTGCGGGGTACCTTTCACCGTGTGACTTCTTCATTCCACAACTAAAGGCCCTGTACCTCCCCCTCCCCTTCAAGCATTTTGCCCTGTCCCTCCCACCCCCTCCCTTCTGGCAACTGTTTTTAAATAAGAAAACAGAGTGAGGTTCTTAGCATACATTTTGACCAGAGACTCAATTAGTATTCGATTTTTCAATGAGTGATGATTTGCATTCACTTCAAAATAGCCTCAAGCCACGAACTTCTTTCACAAAACTCACCTGAGGGCTTGCGGTAGGCAGCGACTTTGCCATCGTTACTGATCTTTCTATGATTCAAAATAGAAACGGTATTTTATATCTTATTTCCCAGCTCCTCTGCTCAAGAGAAATTTCCTGTAAATGGTTTGGAACTGTCTATGGGTGCTCTTCTAAGAGAGGGTGAGCGGAATTAGAACGGGTGACCTTCCAGGGTAAAGCATGCAAACATAGACTTGGTTAACTCTTTATCTGGACTTGGAGGATATACTTGTGCCTATGTAGTGTGTGTGTGTTTCCACAGATAGTTCGTTAGAACTAGACGACAGGGTAAATCTGTCTGCCAGTGTTCTAATAAAATGAAAATGAATAAAACAGACTTCCCTTAAATTTAGCAGGTGATTTCTCGTATTTCATAGCAGTATTCAAAATTAGTGGTCATAGGCATATTTAAATTTAGCTTCTGTTTTCTCTTTCTTCCTATCTCTCGGCGATCTATGAAACTGTTCTCCTTTTCCTATTTTCTCAGAGCATTGGTATTATCTCCTCTACATCCCTCTTGGTTCTTTTTTCCTTCTGGTATATAATTAAATTTCATGAAATAAATATGGATTCATTCTGCTGAATGTTAATATGTTGAACTCTGCTATTAGTTCTGGCCATTTGGGGAATGTTGTAAAAGTCTTTTGGAATTTTCCCAGAACTAATAGGATTCTGAAAAGAGAAATCCATCAATTTACTGCCCAAGTTTGATCGTTGTTGGTTTCTTAATGAAAGAATGTGACCTTTTCTTGATGAACTTGGCATTGATCAGACTCAGAGTTGAGAGGCTTGCCCAGAAACTCAGGGGCCACAGGACAAGTGGACGTGCAGCAAGAATCTGGTTTTCCTTCTCAGAATCCATTGCACTGTTATTCCACAAAGTTCTACCTCACCTTCTTGTCCTCTCCTGTCATTAGCAGGGGAACTACCGCAACACCTGTGTGATAACTCGTGGCACTAGAAAGTACTGTACTTTTAATACAGCCCTGCCCTTTACATAATGTTCTTTCACACTCAGGAAGTTCTCTCTTGCCTCTCAGCGAAATTTGCATCTCAATCTTTCTTCGTTGTAAGAGCCTCCAAAAACCCTTAAATCACAGCATTTCTGAAAACATGAAAGTTATGATTTGACTTTCCCATTGCCTGTTTATCCATTGGATTAGTGATTTTCATTAACCTCGGGAATTTAAGGAGGCAGAGCTCCTGACTGAGAATAGATCTTTATCGTAAAATCAAATTATCAGATGAAACCTTAATTAGGATTTGCACGGCTGATCAAAGGAACAGCCAAGGGATTATGTGGCAAAAAAGGAAACACAGAATCTGCCCAGTGCCAATGGACGGATTTTCTCCATGAGGCTTTTATACATACGAAAGCAAGTTTTTGGGTACAGGGCCCAATAATAAACTAGAAATATGAATCTGTTCTGTTTAAGTGAGCCTACTAATTCATTATTTGAGAATGATTCTAAAGAGAAATATGAAAGGTGTTGAAATAAAAAAAAAAAATCCTGGATCTGTCTAACTGACTGAATTCCATCCCGTACCGCCATCTCTGCCTCTATTTCAGCCTGTGACATCATTCATTGCAAGTGGGGCTTATAAAGGATGAGCCCACCAAGGGAAGGTAGTCCAAGCAAGCTCATAAGATTTAGCACAGACCAGGGCCCAAAGAAGGAGCAAGTCTCTGTGTTAGTCTTTTTAGGGATAAGCACAAAAGAATAAAAGTCTTAAGTTAGGTCAGAGAAACCAGCTTGTGGTCTAAAATCAGCTTATGTGGCTGGGCAGCTTTGGCCAGCTACTGGTACTGAGTATCTTCTGGCTACAAATTCAGTCTCTGAGGTCCTGAGCCAGTGAGAGCCACACCTATCATGAGACTTATCATCCCCTACCCTCCGTGCGACCTCCAAGCTAGTGTGATCCCCAGGGATTCGTCTCACGGACTCAACAAATGTTGGTCGATCCCCTTTATGCGACAACTGCCTTGAGGGGTGCTGGGGCAACAACAGTGAAAAACACACCATTCCTTTTTTTTTTTAACTGAAGTATAATTGACCAACAATATTAGTATCAGGCATACAGCACAGTGAGTTGATATTTATATACATTACAAAAGGATCACTATGATAAGTCTAGTTACCATCTGTCACCACACACAGTTTTTATGTATACAGCTCACTGAGCGGACAAAAACTTAAACACTTTTAATAAAAATTGTAGGTGCTATATTAGCGGTAAATACGACAAAAATACAACACGAATACAGAAGACACTTAGCAGATCTACTTGGGGGAGAGGGGGTCAGGGATGACTTTAAGGGACTTTAAAATGTCTCACTGGAGCATAAAGGGTATGGATAGCTTTGTGGTGGGGAAGTAAGCTGTGAGGTTCGAAAGCTTGGAAGAGGCCAAGTCAGGAAGTCTGTTGTATTTCACACCAAAGAGGTCAGACTTTATCCTTTGGGCAACCGGGGAAAAATGGAAGGTTTTTGAGCACAGGGATGATATGACTCGTTGAGCATGTTAGAAATAACCCTGAGTCCACTGGGGAGCACAGTGTGGAGATGAGCAAGGCTGGAGGCCATCATGTAGTCTAGGCATAGCGAAAGGCTGAGCTCTGAGACTTGCAGAGGTGATGACACAGTTTCAGGAGCTGTTAAGGAGATAGGATCATAAGATTTGGGAATTGATTAGGGAAGGGCAGGGGTAGTTACTGAGATGTAGAAGTAAAGGATACCCCTAGTTTCTTGCCTGGGCAGATGGGTAAATGGTGCTCCGGTTGACTGACATAGGGGCTAACATGGAAAGTAGGTTTTCCAGAAGGCAGTATATAGCAAGTTCAACTCTATATATTTAGTGTGGGGCAGCTGCAGGCATCCACATGGAACTGTCCACCACGCGGTGCACTGTTACAGGAGTCTGGAACTCAGGAGACAGGTCTAAACTGTAGACATTTGGGGGTTATCATCCTACAGAGGACGAGTGAAGTCATGAGGATTGAGAGTAAAGAGAAGAAAACGTACAGGATGTGCAGAGAAAGGAGCCCATCTCACGAAGATGAGCAGCCCCTTCCTCCACTCCCCTGCCTAATGTGCCCCTGCTGTGGGATTTGTTTTCTATCCTGGTTTCTGCTTCCCATCCCAGGTCCCTGCTGGGATGGTATCCCTGCTCTAAACCCTAAGATCACTTTGTCAGCAGCCAGACAGGCTGTAAGCCCCTACTTACCAAGCCCCTTTTTAGAGTAGATGAGACACTGTTCCTTTACCACCAGCTAGTGACTGAAATCCAGCTCTAATCTAGTCATTTTCTCTTGGGACAAAGCTACTTTCCAGTTCTTTCCCAAAACTCTTCGTGTTCAGTCCCTTCCACGTACCAGACCAGACTCACTGGATATCAATACCATTCCAAATTAGACTCGAGATCGTCATGCTTCCTTGGGCTGCTGGGCGCCTCCTTTTTGTATTAAGTATGTTTGAACTTTGGAGTTAGACAAATCTCAGTTTAAAATCTGACTCTACCACTTAATGACTTCGCCACCTTAGGCAAGTTACCCTTTCTGAACTTGATTTTCTATATTTACAAAGTGGATTAATAATTCCTACCTGCCAGCACTATTTTGAGGACTGAATACATTGCAGAACATACACATAAAATTCCTGGCGCTTCTCTGTAAATTAATACATTTTACTTCTTTCTGTATTTTTCCCCAGCTTGATTGTAAGTAATGTGAGAGCAGTATGATACAGTGGAAATAACAACTGCATATAGTAAATGCTTAAATGTTTATATTTTTAGAGTCCTAAAATGGGTTTCAAATTACCTTCCTTCTGTGTGAGTGATTTTATGTACGCCAGTTCTTTTTGGGCTTCAGTTTTCTCATTTGTAAAATGAGGATAATAATACCTGCGTTATTTACTTCACAGTTGTCATGAGCCTCAAAGATAATGCAGGTGACAGCACTTGGAAAACTGGAAAGTTCTTTAAAAATATCAAATATTATCTCAAGCACCCTGCTTTTCTCATAGGAGATAGGAACAAACTCCTATTTTTGATATTCGAATGTGGACATATTCGACACTCCAAACTTGGCCCGAAAATATTAATTTATTGCTATTTAATTATTTGAATCACCTACAAAAAGTCTCCATTATAAAGAGACTCAAGAAGATTTTTATTGTTAGTCTACAAACATTGATTGGAACACTCAGTGAAAGGTAGGGTGTTTGCCCCCAGGAATACAGAGACGAAATATCGAACACCTGCCTTTCAGGAGTTTGTGTCCTAGAATGCAGAGAGTCAAATAATTACTATCAGACTGATAAGATTTTTAGACTTAGTAGCTAGATAGGCGCCTAGTCAAGGCTGACGGGGATCAGGGAAATCTTAGAGGAGCTGATAACCTGTTGGGTTCTGAAAGATGATCAGGAAAAGTTGGCCAGGTGACGCTTAGCAGAGGAAGTGGAGGCCCTTGAAGAGGTTTCAGGCAGGACGAGCAGAAACAAGGAAGCAAGGCATTGACACATTGAGCGATCCCAGGATTCTATTTATTTGGAGACTAGAGAATGGTTGGGGAGAGGGGGAGGAAGCAGCAAGAGCATCCTTACGGGGATCTGGGAAGGATTCAGCGAGAGCTCGTACCTGCTGTACTCAGCACGCATTTGCACCACGCTTACTGTGTGCTCTCGCTGTTCTCAGCACTTGACGTCGACGAACTCGTTTCACTCTCCCAACAAGCTCATGAGGTAGCTGCTGTGTTGATCATCCTCCCCATTTTACAGGTAAGGGAACTGAGGCACGAGGAGATGAAATAACCTGGCCAAAGCCATGCAGGTAGTAAATGGCAGCTTCGGCTGGTCTGACTCTGAAGCCTGTGCTCTCAAGTGCCGCGTAGGCCGCCACGCTGAGCGCAGCACACAGCGGTCTCCAGACTATTTCTCTTCCTGCCTAAGTGGGTGTTGTGCTTTTTGTGTGCAAAGAAAGTGATTTCATTTTCCTCTTCTGATAGGATAGGAATAGCCCCTGAAACTCTACAGATAACAGCTTAATAAGAAAAAAAAAATCTGTGAAATGAAAGAATAACAGATGTTAAAGGGAAGCTATGAAAGGAAGGGTCTCCCCCTCCTCGATAATTAACTGAAAGTCCTCCCTCTCCAAGCAAGAACACAGATTGTCTTCCTGATTAAACGAGAGGCGGTGACCCGATCCGCTGATCTTAGGCAGTTATTATCAAAGAGCCATTAACCCAAAATAAGCCTGTTTTTTTCCCATCTGTATGTTAGTATCTAGTTCATGTAATAAAACTCTGTATGAGAAAAGAGGTCACACTCGATTTTCCTTAGGTGCTGGGTTGGATACCCTACTGATGTAAAACCTCTTGGAGTGAGGTCTGACCACCTCTTTCTGACTGTGTGGTCTTGGCCGACCAGTCAGTTTACCTCTCAGTGAATTTCCTTCCCAGGGCTGCTGTATGGAGTGGTGATAATGTTTTGAAATCCCCCAAACCAGGTCTGTCCCAGAATGAGCACTCAGTAAATGGTGGCGGTTGTCATTATTATTTCAAAAAGCCACTAAACTTTCTTAGAAAAATCTAATCCCTAAGACTTCTTTGCCTGTCCATAATTATCATTGATCTTTCTATTTTAAAGCCAATGATCATACTCTATTTTGAAGTCTAACAAATTCTAATCTCTTGGAAAGGTTCAAACAGTATTATCATGCACTATGAATTTGAGCAGTCCTTTTTTCTACTTTGCTGACATTTGAGTTTGAATTAATTTCATTACAGCTGCACATCTCCCCTCTCGCGGTGGTTATCTACACAATTGAAAATTATGGGCCACACAAATCAGGTCAACGGAAAGTTCTAATTGTGCTCAGCTATCTTCCCCACACACCTTTCTTTATGCTGTCGTCGCTCCAGATGGGGCTAGAGTCACCATGTCAGAACTGCTGGGTGACTCCGGCTTCTCTTTCAGTGTTCGAATGGTTCAAGGGTGAACCTTCCCAGGCCGTCCTTTGTCTCTCAAACTAAGTTGTTTGAGAGCTTTCCTAAGTAAAGCCCATAGTGCGTTATGTGCTGTGTATTTCAGGCAAATAAAATGTTTAAATCCACAGACTGAAAATGATCTTCACACATAAAATGAAATCTGATCAGTTTACAGCCCGACATGAACAGAACTCCCAAATTAGGCACTTCCAAATTCAGCACAGCAAACACTGCCAGCCGCCGAAGGAATTGGAGAAATCAAAGCCCTTCTAAATCTTCCTTCCATGACATATAAAAGATTCAGCAGAGTAGAGGTCAGAGAATATGAGGGGGGAAAATGTATAAAAGAAAAGAAAGATAGCTGATTTTTTTTTTTTTTCAGTATGAAGGGATAGAACCTAATTATTCTTTTATGCAGAAAATCCCTTTGGCTGTACACATGAATAAGAGCACTCAAGGCAGCAACATTTTTCTTATAATTAGAAGAAATTATGATGTCTCTCTTGAAAGGCAGAATTTTCCTTATCATGAAAAACAGTGTTCTTTATCATCCTTACTTTTTATTAGAACCTTCAAAATGAGGCTTTCTTGAGCCTCTTGAAATAAATCCATTCCACTTTGAACTGCCGGAACTAACTATTAAAATGTGGCCTGATTCATCCTGAGAAATGGCCACATGCCCACTTGCCTGCGATAATAATGACTGCTAGGTAAATTATAAAGAGCACTGAATTCCTTTATCCTGCCACCTGAACCGTCCGAGATGGAAAATGTATTGATCACCCTTTTTAACAGGCTGGCATGTCTCATTTTCTCATGCAGTTATTTATTTATTTATTTATTTATTTTTCAACAAGTATTTATTAAGTGACCCTGTGACCAAGGCATTGGGGCAAGGGCCTAAGTTGGCTGTGGCTGCTATGAAAATTAAACGAAACACCACACCTAAAAGATGATACTCCTCAAAGAAACGAAGAGAATTTTTTAAAAATGGAATTGGAAAGCACTGGAGAGTAACCGAGCCTTTTCATTTCATGTCTACTCTTCGTGGTGCGCAGACCATATGACGCGACTCGGAGTTCTTATTGGCAGCTGCTGAAGTATTGACGTCAAGGGTGGGAATTCACACGGCCGTGGCTTCTCTGCTCACCCGTCCTTGCTGGGTTCAGGGAAAGAGCCTCCTTCTAGGGCACTTCCCACAGAATGTGGCTTAGCCGTTCACCTCTCGGTACTTGGGGCTCACCTGCCCATGTATACACTCGATGTGTGCAAGTCTCTCCGGGGTCATTTGAGCTCGCTCGTCCTGCTTTTATTGTTCCCCGTATTTTCTTTGACTTTTTTTGTAGTTCTTTTCCACTTCTGTTTCTCACACATCCAAGGCACCTTAAGAAAGTCTGGAAAGAAGAGGGGAATAAATGAAAAACCCTTCCCATAGATGTAGCTCTAAGTTGCCACGAAAGACTACGTTTATTCCCGGTATCTTAATATTGGCCCTGAATTGTCATTGCCTACGATTATCAGCTTGCCTTTTTCTATTTGATAGGAAGTTACTGGAGAAGAGAGGCTATGTTCTATGTGTTTCTGAACCTTAACCATCTAATCACCACCGTGGGTGCTTGGCAAGTAATTTATAAATGAAGAACTGATCGTTAATCCTCCACGTAGACCGTATTCAATTTATTTAAATTCAAATCTTTGAGCACCTTGGCCATGTATAAGACTCTGGGCTACACGCTCCAGAAGGAGCAAAGCTTAGCAAAACGGAGTGTCTGTCTTCAGAGAGGCCTAAAGGGAAAAATTAAGCGAATGTAAACTAACCGTAACAAAGGCAAAAGGTTAACTCTTGGGGTATCTGTACACACAGAGAGTTAGAACACGTCCATCAATAGGCGTAAAAATATCGTGATCCGGGACGCCTGGGTGGCACAGCGGTTAAGCGTCTGCCTTCGGCTCAGGGCGTGATCCCAGCGTTATGGGATCGAGCCCCACATCAGGCTCCTCCGCTATGAGCCTGCTTCTTCCTCTCCCACTCCCTCTGCTTGTGTTCCCTCTCTCGCTGGCTGTCTCTGTCTCTGTCAAATAAATAAATAAAATCTTTAAAAAAGAAATATCATGATCCATTCTTCTCTTCCCTGTCTGTATAATTATAGACACATATGTAAAAGACAACATTGACAGTCATCATCGAGAAGAATAAACACGTCCCATGACTGTACCACAGGCCCATGCACAAGCTGTAAGCGTGTAACGCGATTTTTTTTTTTTTTAGAGTACCAAGTGAGGGGTGGAACACATTGGGCTGAGGGGGCGGGAATGACATTCTTAGAGATCATTTAAAACAGGCCTACAGGGGTGGTAAAATGTCATCAAGAAAAGAGGCACATGATATGCCATGTGCAAAAGAAGAACAATTAGAGAGGAACGTGGGGGAAAGACTCAGAGTGCTGAATTGTTAGTTTGGACAGGAGATTGGGTTGGAAGATGGACGGGTCTCTCTTAAAGCTAGAGTCTCAGAGGCTGAGCCACCACTCAGCCTCAAGAAACAAACATTTCTACCTAGATTTCGATGGAAGCACCTATAGGACACCAAATGGAATGCCTGAAGACCCAGATGGGTCTCTTTATAAGGAAAGCGTTTGAGTCCGTTGTCTCATGTCTCCTACACTCTTCATTAATTGGGAAACTTAGGTTGTAGGATAAATGCGCAATAATTATTCACTGACAGACTATTGAGGCTTATATCCAAGGCTTGAGCTGCGAACTAAAAATAACAAGTGCATAGCTTTTTCCTATATTTGCACATTAGTCCCCAGAAACGGAGCTTTTTAACTCCTAGCAACCATATCAGGTGGCAGCCTGATCAAAGTGTATACAAATGGTTTTGGAAAAGATTAATGTTGTTTTTTTTTTTCTCCCAAATTGCTTTTGGTGTAAAGAGATCTAGAAATGTGTTACTGTATAAGTAAGAGAACTGGCATACTTTAAGAACACATTATATATTATCTCAGCTATTAATTATATGTACTCTTATTTATGTGTGCATGTATTCAAACATATGTATCAATTGCCAGATCTGAGGCTCTAAATAAGGTTGAGGTGATTGTGAAGATAACGGAGGTAGGATTTCTACTCCTAAGGGTTCACAGTTTAGGATGCAAAAAGGATACAAAATAATGGAAAAGGTTTTGTCACTAAGGAGATCTCAATTCCTTCCCCAAATACTGCCACTAATAGCACTGAGACTAGGTAATCACTTATTTTTAACACGCGTTGGTTCTGACAGATCAAATTCTCTTTTGGAATAATTATATATTTAGCCATTTAACTTTTTATTAAAATAGCTATTGGTTTTGTGATAAGAAAAACAGCAATATTTAAAAATTATAATGTAATATTGGCTCCAAAGGGTAAAAATAAATAATTTAGTTAAAACTATCCAAAGAAATATTTTAATAAGACAGTCTTTGGAAATATGTGGAGAGGCAAATAATTTAAAAACCCAATGCCTTGTCTCTCAATAAATGTTATGATTGAACATAATGTATTATTGTTAATAGGAATAATTACGAAAAAAGGCTCATTTATGTTGTATTTATTTTACAGCAATTTGAAATAAACGCAGCCCATAATTTACTTTCAGATCTAGATCAGAAGGTTTAAGGAAGATCACTCTGGTTGACTGTAGTCTCATGACTGCCAAGAACACAGATGTCTTTAGAATCACTAAACAACCGTCTCATACAGCCTCTTCTCCCTTGTAGTGGTTCGAGTTCTTTATGTAGCCATCCGTATAAGCTACCTATGTGCCTACTTTTTTTAATACTGTTTTTCAAAAATGCCCATCCAGTCTGATGCAGCATAAATGCTGTTGACCCACAGGTTAAGATTTTTCCATCCTAATTGCCGTGCCTCTGAGAAGAGGGTTTGAGAATGCGATTGTTTCTTGTGATCCTTGCACATCCACAACTTAGATTTTTCAACAACGGGTTTTTCTGGTTCGCCCTTTTGGACAACTGGCTGGATCCTAAGGAGTTAACATAGTTTAAGACTTGAAAGAGAAAAATGTTCCTAGCAAAAAAAGGCTTACAGCAAAATAATGAGTGCCAAGGTTGAAGCTGCTCTTTCTTTGCTTTAGTGCCAGAGCTGCATTATTCACAACTGCCAATCAGCTAATCTGAAAAGAATTTGTTCTTTACTGCATTTCTCCTGTATTGCTCCCACCCCACTGGTCTGGTGTACATTGCCTCCAGCTAGGAGGGTTTAGAAATAGCTCCTAAACAGACAACAAATGCTAGTCTGTGAATCGAAGGGCAGTGGACGCTGTGGAGAGAAAGGGCTTTTGCTCACCCCCATTTCCTTTTTCACATTTGGCCTTTGCTACCGCCGTCCTGAAAAGCTCGGCTACTGCAAAAAGGAGAAATCGCCTGTCAATTTCTGAAAATTCAACCCTGAGCTTCTACTGAAGATTCGGGGTGCAGGATGGGTTGCAGCTCCCTGAGACATTGGGGGCAGAAAAAAAAAAAAACCAACCCTTTTAACTCTATAGGAAATGAATTTTAACAAATTCTGTGGCTACTGCCTAAACTGAACACTATTAGGTGTGAGGTGAGGGAATGAGACCTCATGATTTACCGTTGAAAACAAGAGACGGAGGTGCGATCCATGTCCTGCGGTTACCCCTACGTTGACATTTGGTGTCCTCACAAAGGCTTGCTGTGTTGTTATGCCAAATGTGAGCATGCGTGCATGGATGCGCAATGTTAGTAGAGGTATAAAAATAGATATGTGTATAAATAATTGGAGGGGTATCTTTGAACCAGGCAAGGAGTGGTATCTTGGCCAATTTGATTAAGGCCCCAGGGTACTTTTTCCCCCTTTGGTATATTCATGAAGCACCAGTTAAGAGTGTTGGAATTGATGTAGGTCTACTGGGGAGTAATTATCACTCAGTGCGTTAGCAGTGAAAAATCAGAGATCGTTGCCAGCTTTCCTCACTTCCAAAGCCAAGCTAACCGTTCTCCCAGATCGCGTTAACTGGCTTTGGTTACTTTCTTGCACTAACTCACCAAGTGTCAACACAAGAGTGACACTGGCTCCCGGTGCCATTCTGAGGAAAAGACGACTCGGAGAGGCTCTTAGTTCTACACCAGGAATGGCTGCGTGCTCCAAATGGGCACACACCCAGGGGATGTCTAGCTGGCAGGCTCGCGGGGTGCGGACTGGGTCTGAGCGGCTGTGCTTTCGCTGCTGCTGTTAGTTCCTGAGCTCAGGTACACAGATGCGGTCGGAGTATTCGGCGGACTGAGGTGATGCGCAGTAGACAACTCAGATGCACGTGCGAGTGCTCCCCAGCTCACGTCAATTCCCAGTAGAGGCTGGAGCTCCGTTGCCAGCCCCAGGCTCGCCGTCAGCCCCTTGGGACGGGCCCAGCACCCCCCTCTCAGCACAGCCCTCTATGCTGCCAACCCAACCCCGCTTTCACTGCTGCCCCGCCATGTCCCGCCAGCCCCCCACCCTCCCCTTAGCTCCCACCCACTGATCCCCTTCCTGCCACTCCGCTAACCCCTTTTCACTCCAGAGCATCTCAGCCTCCCGGGGAGTAGCGGGAGCACGAGGCCATCAGGCAGGCAGCGGCACCGTGGGCCACGGGTACCAAGGGTCAGATCCCACCAGGCTCAAGCGAGCCAAGCCCCAGCGTAGCTGCGAGCGGTGGGGCAGGAGTCGACTGCGGCAGCCAGTTATCCTGACAAGGAACGATACTTGAATCATTTAACAGACCCCGTGGCTCCTAAAACAGTTAAGTCCTTTGGTTTTTTGGTCAGAGACAGTTCATTTGTTAAGACAGACGGCTGAGAATCTAACGAATGCATCATTTTATCCTCCTGAAAGAATTTGCTTTGCCGCTGCCACCACGACCGGGTGTGTATATAATGCCACTGAAATGTGATTTTGTCACGAACGCACTGCATCCATGTGCCTGAAGTGCACAAGCCTAGGTGTGTGTCTATAAATACTATACCCAGAGAGGTAGAGTGAGAAGGGGCAGGGGCGGGGGGTGGGGGGTGTGGAGCGTGAGAGCGCAGGCGCGGCACGGGACTGGAAGGAGGAAAAAAAAAAAAAAAAAAAAAAAAAACCAAAGGACTCACTGCAATGCAGTTTTACATACAGGCCTGTAGGAGCAACCGGAATGTTATTAGACCATAAAAGCACATCAGGCTGATTTATGGTTTCTGATCAAGGTTTCTGTGAAAATTACTCTGCATCACCGGCTCAAGGTGACTGCTACCATTAATGTGTGGAAAATAAATGAGATGGGGAGGCTGATAGCACAGGAAGGAAGGGAAGCGCTGAGGCAGTTTGTACAGCTCAGGTCCCCCATTTTGTTTTACAGTGCAGAGAAGCCTGCCATCAGAATGATTGCTGTGGGGCAGGAGAGGCAATTCTTGGTAATTAGATCTTATGGCATGTAGCTGATGCTTTCTCATAGCGAATAGATCAGGGCGGTAGGACGAATGCCTGCTCGCCGCATGCCTTCTTTTCTGTTTTCTGCTCCTATTCAGAGAGCAGAGTTTGAATGCAGGAGGAAAAACATTGCAACGCTGTTTTCCTGATTCCCTGTGTTTCTACTGGTATGCAGTCCCGCTCGCCTGTGTTCCTGACTCTTGTTTGTTTCCCATCTCCCCCCAAATAGATAATCTTCCAAATTTGAGACTTTCCAAAAGAAGTGAGAGCTGGAAATAGTTTATATATTATCTGATCGCCACAAAAGAGTTGCGCCGGTCTTTCCATGCCTGCTCTAGAATTTATCACCAAAGCATTTCGTTGATGGAATGCCCGGCTGCTTGTTTTAGTGTGAACGAATACCATATATCCCAAGATTTTCCTGTGAGATCGTTGCTGCAAAATGTACGAACGCCGTTTGCTTGAAAAATGCCCTTTCCTCCTTTTTTTCTTTGCTCTTGTAGTCATTATGAACTCTGGTTGAGCAGTTGCTTATATTGGGTATCTCCATATTGACTCAGACTTGGGAATTAGACTCTATTCCAGGAGTTGGATTCTATATGCAAAGTAGAGAACGCTGCATTTTGGAATGCTTGAGAGGAATCCGAATAGATTAAAGATTTTAAAATCTTTTTACTGCATCCCTTTCCTCAGCTCTTAAAACTCGCCCTCTGGTGCTTCTGTGTGGCATTCCACATCTGGAACGAGTTGGTGTCTGCTCTCACAGCTGGCTTCTGCTGTGGTGATGGCCATTAAGAGACACGGCTTCAAGGAAACCCACAGGCCAGAGAACACTCAGGCAGTCTTGCCAGGAAAGAATGGAGACCTGTATTTCTCTTACTCTATAGTTTTGAGTAGATGTTTCAATGACACATTCCACTCTAAACGCCCACCTTTAAGGTCATAGCAAGGCTAGATTGAGACTTTCATCCCTAGACATACCACACACACACACACACACACACACACACCCTGGATTACTGAGACAAATATTCAACATTAGTACTTCTTAGACATGTTGTCAAGGATTCTGTTTCAAAAGCTCAAATCTAGTGGCCATTCTACCCCCCCCCAATACAAACTACAAAAGGATTTAAATGAGGCAAAGGATTCTAGTATACATACAGTGCTTAAAATTCTTCCAAAAGCTTTCACTGCCATTGTCATTTGATCATCATGACAGGGCCAAGAGATCACTAAGATTTTCATCATGATCTTGTTACAGATGGAGAGGCAAACTCAGAGAAACTAGGTGTTTTGCCTGAGATCTTTTCATTCACAGTAGTAGAGCCAGTCCTCCATATCTTTCCCTTTATCTAGGCTATTATTGTATTTTTTCTTTTGTTTTTGTTTTTTAAATCTTTGTTCTGGGAGAAAACAGACTGCTGTTTCTATAGTGACTCTCCTTTGATCAAGAGGCAAGACACTAGGTGAGGCTCCTACTTTGGTTTCTTTGGTTTGCTCAGCTTTATATGGGCTAGAAAGTTTCTATAGAAACTTCTAGAACTTTTTTTTTTTTCTCCTCCAAATCTTGCTCAGGAACCACACTGTTCAGAGGTGAAGACCTAGTCACAACCAACATTTTGGAAACAGAAAAGTACTCCCTTCCCATCTTCCATCTCCAGATCTCACCACCAACATACACGTGTGTGTGCCCCTTACGCCCCCCCCCCCACACACACCCATTTCTGTTTGAAAGAGAAAATTTTAAGAGAGGAGCCAGCAATTCTTAGGAGTATATGGGCATCCTAAATATAAGATTTAATTAAAATTTGGGGCATCCTACATTTTCAGATTAATATTTAGCTCTGAAAATAGTTGCTAAACTCCACAAAGAGGCAAAGGCACAACGAGAGGTTCCAGACGGACATGTGCCAAAGTAAAGGAGCATCTGAGATGTTGCCAGATTGCTGTTGCTTGATGGCCTGGCACAAGCTGAATGGATTTAATATATCTCCCTTCATATGGGGTCACCCCTCATCATGCAGCTTCATTTAATTTGGCAAAAGCTACCTTTTACAGTAAAAGATTCTACAATTTGCTAATTTCTTCAGCTTCAAAAGAATTATTGATCTTTGGAAAGGTCCGTTTGTAAACTCAAGGATAATGGTAGGGTATTAGGAATTCAGGCACCTACGAGGGTATGGAAATGTTAGGGAGAAAAAGGCACATTCTTCCTTTAAAAGAAACAACGTGTTGCTTGAGAAATGGAGAGTTGATTGATCACAGATCTTCCTCTTTCCAAAAAAATCTATTTCCAAAATCTGTCCCCTTCATGATCTTAGTATAGTTTATCGGATTTCTATAGCCTGTTGTAGGTACAAAACTTGATCAGTGTTTCTGTACCTTGTACTAGGCCTGGTGGAGAATTTTCAGTTCCAGATGTGGTCAAATCTCTTCATCGCTTCTATCTTCCCTGACTAAAACCTCAACATCTCCAACTCCTTCTTTCCCTTTCTTTTGTCTAGAAGATGAAATACTCAAGGATCAAAAAGAAACCAGAACCACTGGGGGAAAAAGGCTGACTTTCAGTTCCACAGAAAATATTTGGAAAGGCCTCAGGGTGGGACCACACTGACTAACAGTCACAACAAGGTAGAGGGAAAAATACAGTGCCACACTAGTGTTTGAGCCCAGTGACCAGCTGCTCTGAAGTCAGTTGCCTGCAAGATGCTCTGTGTGGGTTAGAATTTTTTTTTCTAATAATAACACTGTATATCTGACTTTCTACAAAAGGCCACTAAAACCTAATGCATGGCTGAGAGAAACACCCAAATGTCCTGGTGGCACATATGTGTGTGTCTTAGAGGATCTAGGAAGTCAGAGGGGGAATGACTAGAGATGGGGACCACCTTTCCTTTCAACAAGATTCAGCTCTCTACTCTCCTTTGCCCCAAGACAATAAGCAGAGTAGCTAAACTGCTTAAATCTTCATTCTTCATAATGCACAGAGCAGACATTGTCTCCCTTCAGAGGAACCTTGTCTTTTCTTTCCCATAATTGGCTAGAAAAAAAATGCCACACTTTCTCTCCTGTAAGGAAACACATCGTGGTAGATATGTTTAAATTTAGGGCAATGGATGGAATCAATTTGCCTCTCAGTCCTTAAAGCCCAAAGCCCCAAGCCCATACATTTCCTTGGGGAATCAGTGCTTATACAATGGCCTTGTGTTTTGTCATTTTTTCTATAAAAATACCCAATTTTTTAAAGTACTGTAATTTTGAAAATTTCCATTTATTCCAGAAGACTTCATCTAGTGGCCAATCAGACAAAAGAAGCCAGCAGAATGACAAAGCCCTTCAATAAGCTGATCAGAATCTTTCCAGACTTTATATGATAAACACAATTTACCTCAAGGAAGATTTCATTTTCCTTGTGCTCCTTACTTAGTTTAGTAAACCTTTACAGAAAACTTTTCTAGCTATGAAGCTCTTATGTGTGCAAGAGAACCCACCTCAAAACGCACCCTCTTCACAGAGCACAAAGCCAACTCACTGCTGTTAACCATTTTTAGGACAATCAACCGTGACAGGATATGAATGACAAATGCTGTTTTGATAAATCAAACTTTTCTTTCCTTTCTGTGTTGCAGAAGTTTAAAATTAAGCATCCCTTGCCTTCAAAGAAAGTCCATTTTTTGGTTAATTAACTTTGGTTATAAAGGCTCAACACGAAGGGCTGCAAAATAACCTGAAGATTATTGAGGGATTATGGAGAACACGAAAGAAAAAGGATTTGGGTACTTAGTAAATACCTTAGACAAAAGCATAGAGGAAAGGACATGGGACCTTTTCTGTCAACCCAGAAGAAATTCTTCCTCTTCTCACCAGAGAGGGGGGAAGGGTGGCAGGGCTGTAGCTAGGAAAATAGGGATCTTTGGTCGATGCCGATTTCACAAGCATGACAACATGATCCACAGGGAGCACGGCATCTTCCTAACAGACATTTGGGCATCCAGAAACTGTCTGGGAACTGGCTCAACACAGCAGATCATACAACCATCGTGTGTACCAGGTGTCAAACTGGTGGCCTTTCTATTATTTCTGGAGAGGATTTCCCTTTACTTCCAAACAACCACTTGCCTACAGATGGCCCAGCCGGAGTGATGCTTGTTTAGTTCTTAAATATGCTGGGTCTCCATTTGATTTATCCTTTGCAAATCCCACCATTCTTGTACCGCTAGGACCCTGACCACATCATGGCTCAAGACAAGAAGCCTGGCATCATGACTTAAAGGCATCAATGGATAGAAATAGACAGACACCCACTTGAGCTAAGGTAGTACTTTCACTTCTGAAGGAAATGAAATTCTTAGAATTCACAGGTAGTACAGCCCAGTTATCGGGGTAGAAGAACCTATTGAGAACCAGGAATATTCACTTGCCTGGAGAGTCTGCTGTGCATATCGCCATTGTCAACCCACTGCCATATTAGATTGAACCATAAAGAAATGTCCAGTTGTCAAATGTTCAACCATTTGGGGTCTATTAAAATGGAAATTTTGTGTTATCTAACATAATCACAGAATATCTGGGGACTTGAGAAGCCAGCCAGTGAGGGCTACAAGTTGTCTATGGAAGAAGAGCTAAACAACATTATTCTGGTGGAGGAGGGAGGAGACATAAAAGGAACTTACAAGGACGCTTCATTTGCTTAGCAAACACCCTGCTTTTACCGAGATCCCTTTCCTCCCGTGTTCACCTCACTATCCTTGTCACTGACACTGGTCTGAACCACTGTGCTAACTCTTTCTATCACATACACAACTAAAAGCATACGTGTGGACTTTTATTTTTTAAATTTTGTCTTCAGGCTCTTTATTTTCTTTCTAGACACTTCCTCTTGTATCACAATGGCTTTAACTATCACACCAGGATCTGAGATTCTCAATCAACATCTATGCTTCCTCCCTTCCTCTAACATACCCACATATCTTCGGGCTTTTTTTTTTTTTTTTTTAATAATTTCATCTTTAAGTTCAACATGTCCCATTTCAAACTCTCCAGTTTCTTACTTTATTTGAGCAGAGTAGTTGAATCCAAGCCCCATTACATGGCTCTCAAGTGTATTTTTCCTGAGCGAGGTATTGCTGATTGAATGGAGCTGTGACCTGATTGCTCACACCACTCCTCTTAGTCACCCACGTGTGGAACGTCAAGTCAGTTGTGATTTCTCCCTACCATCTTCTGTACCTTGTTACCATGTCCTAAATTACCCTCCATCCACAAATCTCTTATGTCTTTTTATTAATTCAGCAGTAGTAAGTGCTTTTTATGTCCCACTCTCATTACTAGCTATCCCTTTCCATCTTTTCCTTCCCCTGGCTGCTGCTGCACTTTAGGCCCTTATTGTCTTGGTTTTGTGTATTGCTCTCCCAACTGTTTATCTTATTTTATTTTTCCTTCCCTTCCCCTTTGTTCATCAGTTTTGTTTCTTAAATTCCACATACAAGTGAAATCATATGGTATTTGTCTTTCTCTAATTTATTTCACTTAGCATAATATACTCTAGTATATTCCAACTGTTCATATCAAACCACCCCTTCACTGCTGCCAAATTAATGTTTTTTGCCATTTTTTTAATATTTTATGAATCAGACCCAAAGATGAATGGTCATTTACCAAATAAAATGGAAAAAATGAAAGAGGAAAGAAAATAAAAACCAGCACGAGGCTGGTCACCAAAGCAAGATAGAACCCCACAGTTACTGGGAAACTCACAATGTCTGTAGTATTCCAAGAGAATGGCAGGCTTAGCAGAATTCAGGCATAGACAGCATGAGAATTTCCAAGAGGAACAATTGGGTTTTCAATCTGATGCATTAGAAATAAAAATGAGAATGATGGGTAACTCCAGAGGTCACGGAGGGGTAGCCAATACTAAGCTCCACCAGATATAGGGGTGAAGATGTTGAGTCTGTTGAAATATTTTACGCCTTACTTAGTCTAGTATGAGAACTTGGCATGGTTGTTTTGAGGGAGGAAGTTACGTATGTCCAGCCTTGTGGAACTAGGGAAATAGAGCAGAGGCTAATAATCCTATTATTTCTCTGTTCAAAAACACTGGCTCTTTATTGCCTTTAATTGTCGATGAAATCTTCACCATGTCCCTCAACCCACCTTCCTGGCTTTGCTTTCAACAACTTCCCTACATACTCCTTATAATCCATCCAGCCTTCAAAATGCCTACACTTTTCCGCTTTATGCCTTACTGGTTGCCTCTCCCTGATCTGCTCTTGTTTCCTCAACAATGCCATTCGGAATACCGTCTGCTATTCAGTTTCTGGCTTAGAGCCCACCTCCCTCCAAAAGTATCCCCGAATCAGATATATAGGTAGCATTGCTTCCTCCTTGGGACTCTCCATTTCTCAGATGCATGCCACGTTGAAAGCAAATTCTAAGGATATAACCAAATGCTTCCACATAGTGTTCAGAAGAATACGATGATGTCTTTTTGTACTTGATGTTATAAAATGGACATTTTGTACTCATCTAGTTCCTTCTATGAAATTACAAGCATTTTTCCAAGCAGAGGTCATACATCAACTAATTAGTCTTTTATGGGGTCTATCATAATGCCTCATACAAAATAGGCCTCAATCAAGATTAATTTATTAAATTGTCTAATTGCAATTGACCCTTAACAACACGTGTTCAAGCTACATAGGTCTGCTTACACGTGGATTTTTTTTCCAATAAATATATTGGAAAATGTTGAGATTTTCAATAATTTGATAAAACTCAGACTAATGTAGCCTAGAAATATAAAAAAAATTAAGTGTATATCATGAATGTATAAATTATGCAGATACTAGACTATTTTATCATTTACTACCATAAATACAAATCTATTATAAAAAGCTGAAATTGGTTAAATCTTACATACTTACAGACCGTACATGATGCCATTTGCAGTTGAAAGAAATGCAAACAAATATAAAGATGCAGTATTAAATCATAACTGCATAAAATTGTAGTGTATACTGTATTACTGTAATTTGTAGCCATGTCCTGTTGTTATTGAAATGAGTTCAAGTATTGCGAATATCAGCTTAAAATGCCGCGTGACACTAATCATGTCCCCGTGACTAGTTCATATCTCGAGTAAATTGCATATCACGGTAAAAAGTTCTCTCTCACAGTTCTCGTTATTTTGCAACCTGTTTAGTGCAATGCCATAAACCTTGAATAACACCATGAGACCTCATCTAGGGAATACCGCTTGTAATGTTGGAAGTTCTCCCAAGAAGCAGAGGAACGTCAAGACATTGCAAACAGTTGAACAGCTTGATAGGTACCATAAATTGAGGTCAACAACTGTGATTGCCCACAGTTTCAAGACAAATGAAGCCATCTTAAGGATCATTGTTATAAAAAAAAAAAGAAAGAAAGAAGAAGAAAAAAAGGGAATTCATGAAGTCATCACTGCAGCTACGCCAGCAAGCACAGAAATGTTGCACTTCTTGCAAAATGCCTTTTTATCTTTTTTAATATGCAGCTTTAATGGGTGCGAGACAGTTACAAGAAAGACATACCTATAGATTCACATGATTTAGGAAAAAGTGAAGTCATATGACAAAAAGGAAAGTGAAGAATCTAAAACTGGAGAATTGAATGTCAGCGAAGGATGGTTTGATGATTTTAGAAAGAGGTTTGGCTTAATACACGTCAGGATAATAGGAGAAGCTGGTTCTGCCAACAAAGGGGCACTAAGAAAATCATTGAGGAGAAAGGATATCTGCCTGAAATGGTTTTTAATATAGATGAAAGAGCCCTATTCTGAACAAAAAGTTGCCACAAAGTATATTTATTAGTAAGGAAGAAAAGTGAATATCAGGGTTTAAGGCAGGAAGGCGTAGTCTAACTACTGCTTCGTGCAAATGCAGTCAGGTTTATGATCAGGACTACCGTGATCTCCGAAGCTGCTAACTTCCAAGCCTTGAAGGGAAAAAGATAAACATGAGCTGTTACAACAAAAGGTCTGGAGAACATGAACTCTTTCTTTGGATTGGTTCCATCAATGCTTTGTCCCTAAAATCTAGGAAGTACCTTGCCAGTAAGGGACCACACTCTAAAGTTCAATGCTGCTGGCCACCCAGAAATCCATGAGTTCAACACTAAAGGCATTGAAGTGGTCTGCTTGCCCCTAAACACAATGTTGCTGATTCAGCCTCTGGATCGGGGGCCATAAGAACCTTTAAGGCTCATAACACATGGTATTCTATGGAAAGGATGGTTCATGCTATGGAAGGGAACCCAACAGAGGGGACATTGTGAAAGTCTGGGAGGGTTATACCATTGAAGATACTATTATTGTTATAGGAAAATCTGTAAAGGCCATCAAGTCTGAAACAAAAAAATTCCTGGTGGAGAAAACTGTTCCAGATGTTGTATATGATTTTTCAGGACTTGAAAACAGAGCCAGTCAAGGAAATCATGAAAGAGGTTGTGGATATGGTGGAGGGGGGAAAAAGTGGGAGGTGAAGGGTCTCAAAGATGCAGATGTTGAAGAAATTAAAGCGCTAAGAGACAGCACACCAGAGGACTTAACAGACAACTTGATGGAGATGAGTGCTTCTCAACCAGCACCAGACGAGGAAGTGAAGACATAGAAGAAGCAGGGACAGGAAACAAACCTCAGACCATCTGGCAGAGAGGTTCTGATTATCCAAGACTGTTTTTGACTTCTTTTATGAAATGGACCCTTCTAGGATGCAGGCACTGAAACTAAAGCGAACAGTGGGGAAAAAAAGATTGGTCCATATAGAAACATGTTTAGAGAAATGAAAAAGCACAAGAGTCAGAAATGATGATGTGTTTCTGTAAAGTTACACTGAAGGTGCTTGCCCCTCCTGCCTCCGCTTCCACCTCTGCTACCCCTGAGACAGCAAGATCAACCCCTCCTCTTTCTCCTCCTCCTGAGCCTACTCAATGTGAAGACAAGGATAAAGACCTTTATGATGATCCACTTCCACTGAACGAATAGGAAATAATCATCATGCACAGTTAACAAACATCTGTTGTATATGTGAGCGCCTCCGTGTGAATAATAACTGTACAGCAAAAAGCGTGAGAGATTTTTGTGTCCTCATCAGCCTGGCCTAAGCAGTCCTTGTGTACAACACCTGTAAGATTTGTATGGAAGTGGATATCCTATCCTTACGCAGGCACAGGATAATATTTAATATAAAAGTAATAATGTGTTTGTTATGTTTTATAACTTTACTTTCAAAGAATTACATTGCCATATAGTATGTCCCTTTCTCATAACTGGAGAAACTAGATATCCACCTCTCATCACAGATAAATGGTTTTTCAAAAGTGTAACAGTGTTTCCAATACTGTATTATGAATACAAGTATAATACTGTATGGCATAAAATTTTATAATGATTCATTCATTAGTGTAACCTAGGCTACTGTGAAGCAATCAGATCAATTACACTAGACGACCATAAAGCAATCACGCTGCTTCATTATCAATGCATGAATCATTATACCTGTAACTAAGAAATTTTTCACATTATCTTTTCATTCTTTGATGTCTAACATTAGTAATACATATAACATTGACAGTGTTTTATGTCACATAATATTGATGTAGGAGCTGACAGATCATTCCTCTTAGAAACAGGTGATATAAACTTACAGTATTGATAAGCATAGTACGGCATTATAAATGTATTTTCTCTTTATGATTTCTCAGCATTTTATTTTCTCTAGCTTTATTGTAAGAATACAGTGTATAATATATAAAATGTATAAAATGCGTGTTTATCAACTGTCTATGTTATCAGTCAGGCTTTTGGTCAATAGTAGGCTATTAGTGGTTAAGTTTTGGGGGAGTCAAAAGTTATACACAGATTTTTGACTCTGTGGCAGGTCAGTGCCCCTAACCCCCAAAACTGTTCAAGGGTCAACTGTATATATATATTAAATTGTATAGCTCAAGTGCTGAGCTTTCCCTAGATGGCAAATATGGATGTATCACCATTAATGTTTTCATTCAAGTATCAATATCCCAAGCCCCCACCTGTTGAAGGAGGTATGGGTCATTTACAGAGTTCCCTTACACCAGCATTTCTGAGAATCTCCAGCAGTGCCAACATGTGTCCATGATTTCTGATGGTCACTGAGTGCAACTGCTTCCCAATAAGAATCACGCAGCTCAGACACCACAGTCCTACTGAGGAGCCAGTCAAGGCTTGAATTCCTCTCCTGACTCTATCATTGCCACTGTTGTAACTAGAGATAAAAAATCCTCATCATTGTTTTTTGAAGTGATAAAGAGAAACCTTTTCTGTATTATGCTTAACTGATGAGAGTGGAGGCGTGGGCGTGGGAGTGAGCCCTTTCATCAGGCCATAGGACTCTACAGCTTGGCAGCAGCTTTGCACTCACCACCACAGCTAGTAATACCATGACTTCAGCTCAGGCTTCGTTAGTCCCATAGATAGGTCACTCACGTCCAGCCATCTGGTCTCGCTGTCGCATTCGTGTGCCTGATTGCCTTACACGTTCGCACCATGGCTGCTGTCACCACCGCTCCCTCGGGCGCTGTTGCCCATACTTCTGCCACAATAGTGATTGGAGCTGGCAAGCCAATGACGCCACCAGCATTAGCCTTGCCGTAGAACATACAGTCCCTGGGTCCATGTGACATGAGAAAGTGTTACTTGACCAAGCTGCCTCCTGTACCACTGCAATGTAGCTCTTCACTCTTTCACCCGGGCAAAGACAGTACGGTGAGAAATCTTATAACTGTTCTTTCATATTCTCTTAGAATGTGTCCCAGCACAGTTGTCTGAGCTCCGTTCGGTTCTTTCATTTTGTATATGCACATAGCTACATTCTCCCACATTTTCCCTGCCCGCCCCCCCCCACCCCCTCCTCTCTGTGGCACAGTTGGGATGATTTCTGGTATCAGCCACCCAGCTAAACTAAAATCAATATTCCCTTTCTCCCTTTGGCCCACTTCGTTGGCTCACTATTTTAGTCTTCTTTCATCATTAAATTTCTCTCAGGGGCCCTATTTCCTTTCCTGAAAAGGCCTCCATTAGAGTTAAAACAGTCTGTTTGATATGTGAGCACATCCTGGAACCTCACTGCTGTCCAGATCTGAGTCTTGTACTTTATCCCATGAGATCTCCCGCCCCAATATAAATTAGTGAATGTAAGTGATGTCGGTATGGGGAGTGCCATTTGAGCCCTTTAAACCTGGCCATCCAAGATACCTGTTATTACTGCCTATCGGAAACAATTTTAAAAGTCTTCTGAGTTCCCCGGAGAAGACCAAGGGACTTTAAAATTGACCATTATTACTATGCTTGGCTGTTCAGAGTTCTGGTTGGTGCATATATAGGAGTTAACTACCTGGGCTGGGCAAAGAACCACCCAAAAGTATTAGAGGAAACAACAGGGCACTTTCGGAAAGAAGTAAAAACAACAAAACAAAAACAAAAAAACACAATCCATAATGAAGAGAATACTCAGTCAAAAGAAATGGACACAGAAGTAATACATATGTTAGAATTAACAGAGGACATTGAAATGGTTATTATAACTATATTTCATGTGTTCAAAAATTAGACATATGAAAGCTATGAAAAAGATTCAAACAAAACTTCTTATAGATGAAAACTGTAATATCAGAGACAAAAATTACACTGAGTGGGATTATAAAGATTAGATATTGAAAAAGGGAAGATTGAAAGATTAATGACCTTGAACACATAGCAATAGAACTGATTCAATAAAACACAGATAGCAAATTCAAAATGAACAATGAGCTATGGGAGAAGTTCAAGTGCCCTAATATACATGTGATTAAAATTCCCAAAAGAGAGAGGAAGAAATATTAGGAGAAATAATAGCTGAATTTTCCCCCAATTTTGAGGGAAACTATAAATGCACAGATCCATGAAGCTCAATGAATCTCAAGAGTAAGAAACACAAACTACACCAAGACACGTCATAGTCAAATAGGTCAAGACCAGTGCTTAATAGCAAACTTTAAAATCAGCAGGGGGGAAAGACCCATTACATGAAGAGAAACCTAGAAATAGATGACAGCAAATTTCTAACTGAAAACAATACCAGTAAAGAGAATGTGGAGCAATAACTTTATAGAACAAAAATTAAGAAATAATAATTGATTACCCTATACCCAGCAAAAATATCTTTCAAACTGACAGTGATACATTTTTTAAGAAATACCAAAGTTGAGAAAATTTATCACCAGCAGGCTTGGACTATAAAAAAATCTTAAAGGCCTGAGACTAATATAACATTGTATTATTGTACGTCAACTATACCTCAATTAAAAAAAAATAAAAAAAAATAAGTCTTCAGGCAGAAGTAAAATGATACCAGATGGAGATATGGGCCTACTCAATGAAGAGACTGGAAATAACAGAACAGGGGCAAATATATATGATTTCCTTTTAATTAAATGTTGTTAAAAGGTAATTGACTATTTAGACAAAAAAAGTAGTGTGGTATGAATAACATGGAAAAAAATTTGAACATGACAGTAGAATAGAAGCTTGAGAAAAATTGAAATATACTAGTGTAAGGATCTTACACTGAATGTAAAGTTGCATAACACCACTTGAAGGTAATCCGTGATGAGTTAAAATTGTATGCTAGAAATTCTAACAGCTTTTCAGTTTAATGAAATCCCATTTGTCTATTTCAGCTTTTTTTGCTCTTGTCTGAGGACACTGGTCAAAAAGAAAAAAAAATGGTGCTAAGATGGATGTCAAAGAGATTACTGCCTATATTTTTTTCTAGAGGTTTTTTTGGTTTCATGTCTTAAATTCAGTTCTTTAATCCATTTTGATTTTTTTTTTTTTTTGTATATGGCGTAAGATAGTGGTCCAGTTTTTTGGTTTGTGATTGTTGTTTTGCATGTAGTCCAGTTTTCCTGGCCCCATTTATTAGAAGGCCTTTCCCCATTATATATTCTTGCCTCCTTTGTCATAGATTAATTGACCATGTAAGTGTGGGTTTATTTTTGGACTCTCTCTTCTATTTCATCCATCTATGCATCTATTTTTTGTGTCCGTACCATACTGTTTTAATTTATGGTATAGTTTGGAATCAGGAAGTGTAGTATCTTCAGCTTTCTTCTTAAGATTGCTTTTGTGGTTTCATGCAAATTTTAGAGTTATTTGTTCTAGTTCTGTGAAAAAAGCCATGGTGTTTTGATGGAGATTACATTGACTCTGTAGATTGGTTTGGGTAGTATGGACATCTCAACAGTATTAATTCTTCTAATTCAGGAGCACAGAATATCTTCCCATTTATTTGTGTTGTCTTCAACTTCTTTCATCAGTGTTTTATAGTTTGTAGGGCACAGGTCTTTGAACTTATTCCTGGGTATTTCATTTTTGGGGATGCCATTGTAAATAGAATGTTTTCTTAATTTCTCTGATAGGTCATTATTATTGTATAGAAATACAAGTGATTTCTGTATTTTTTTTTTGTATTATGCAACTTCACTGAATTCATTTATTAGTTGTAATAGATTTTTTCATGGAGTCTTTAGAATGTTCTCTATATAGTATCATCTGCAAATAATGACAATTTTACTTTTCCTTTCCAATTTGAATGCCCTTTTATTTCTTTTTCTTTCCTAATCGCTGTAGCTGGGACTTCAGGACTATGTTGAATAAAACTGGAAAAAGGGGATAGTCTTGTCTTATTCCTGATATTAGAGGAAAAGTTTTCAGCTTTTCATTGTTCGATACGATGTTAGCTGTAATTTTGTCATACATGGCTTTATTATGCTAAGGTACATTTTTTTCTATACTTTATTGACAGTTTTTATCATAAATGGATGCTGAATACCGTCAAATAATTTTTCTACATCTATTGATATCATCTTATGATTTTTATTCTTTGTTTACATGGTGTATAAAGTTGAATGGTTTGCAAATTATTGTTGATTTGTTAAACCATCCTTGCATCCCTGGAATAAATCCCACTTGTGGTGTACAATACCTTTAATGTATTGTTGAATTCAGTTTACTAACATTTAGTGAGGATTTTTGTATATGTGTTCATCAAAGATATTGGCCTATAATTTTTTTCTCTGTCATATTTTTGTCTGGTTTTGACATCAGGATAATGCTGGTCTTGTAAAAGGAGTTTAGAAGCATTCTTCAGTTTTTTGGAAACTTTAATTCTTCTTTAAATGTTTGGTAGAATTCACCTGTGAAACTGTCTTATTCTGGACTTCTTTTTTTTTTTTATTTGGAAGTTATTTAATTACAGATTCAATTTCATTACTTGTCTATCTATTGAGATTTTCGATTTCTTCATGACACAGTCATGGAAGGTTACGTGTTACTAGGAATTTATTCATTTTTTTCTAGATTTTCCAATTTATTGATGTACAATTGTGCATTATATTCTCTTATGAAGCTTTGTATTCCTTTTTGTCAGTTGCAACTTCTTTTTAATTTATTATTTTATTTGGGCCCTCCTCTTTTTCCTTGATGTGTCTGACTAGAGTTTTATCGAATTTTGTTTATCTTTTCAGAGAACAAGATTTTAGTTTCATTGATCATTTCCATTGTTTTTTAGTCTCTTTCCCTTCTCATCTATATTGTTTCCCTCTACTTTCAGTTTTGTTTTCCTATTTTTCTAGTTCCTTAAAGTGTAAAAGTTCAATTGTTTATGTGGGATTTTTCTTGTTTCTTGAGGTTAGCCAATGTCACTATGAACGTCCCTCCAAGAACTGCTTTTGCCGCATTCCATAGATTTTGTAATGCGAGTTTCCATTTTCATTTGTTTAGGGACTTTCTTTTATTTCCTCTTTGATTTTTTAGTTGACCCATCGGTTGTTTAGTAGCATGTTGTTTAGTCTCCACATACCTGTGTTTTGTCCAATTCTTGTAAACAATTTTTAGTTTCATACCATTGTGGTCAGAAAAGACATGTTGATATGATTTCAGTCTTAAATTTATTGACTTAATGTTGCATGTGCACTTGAAAAGAATGTGTATTCTGCAGCTTTTGGATGAAATCATCTGTATCTATTAAGTCAGTCTGGTCTAATGTGTGGCCCAATGTTTTCTTATTGATTTTCTGTCCAGCTGGTCTATCCATTGATGCAGGTGGCATTGAAATCCTCTGCTATTATTGCATCATTGTCAGTTTCTCCCCTTATCAGTTAATATTTGTTAGAGATGTAGGTGCTCCTATGTTGGGTGCATAAATATGTACAAATGTTATATCTTCTTTTTGGAAGAACACCTCTATCATTATATAATGTCCTACTTTCTGTTACTGTCTTTCTTTTAAAGTCTATTTCTTCTGATATGAGTATTACTGCTCCAGCTTTCTTTTCATTTCCACTTATATTTAACATTTTTTCCTATTCTTTCACTCTTATTCTGCACGTCTTTAGGTCTGAAATGAGTCTCTTGTAGAAATCATATAGACGGGTGTGATTTTTTTTATCCATTCTGTGGACTTACATCTTTTGATTAGAGAATTTATATCATTTACATTTGAAATAATTATTGATAGGTGTGTACTTACTGCCATTTTTGTGCTTTTCTGGTTGTTTTTGTACTTGTCTGTTCCTTTCTTCTTCTCTTGGTCTCTTCTCTTGTGTTTTAATTATTTTTTTAATTGAAGTATAATTGACACACAATGTTACTTTAGTTTCACTACATTACAGTCGTTTTAGTAACTACATCATAGTTATTTGGCAACTGCTATGCTCACCACATGAATGATACCATCAGTCACCATACAATGCTATTACAATACCATTGAATATATTCCCTGTATATTCCCATTTACCCCATGATTTACTCATTTCATAACAGAAGCCTTCTTCCCTCTCCTCTGGCAACTGCCAGTTTGTTCTCTCTGTATCTAGGATTCTATTTCTGGTTTTCTTTGCTTTTAAAATTCCACATATAAGTGAAATCATATGGTATTTGTCTTTCTCTGACTTACTTTACTTGGCATAATACCCTCTAAGTACATGCATGTTGTTCAAAGGGCAAGATCTCATCCTTCTTTACGGTTGACTAATATTCCTCTGTGTGTGTGTGTGTGTGTGTGTGTGTGTGTGTGTGCGCGCGCGCGCACGCGCGTGCACGTGTGTGTGTTCTTTATCCGTTCATCTATCGATGGCTATTCCAGTTGCTTTCATATCTTGGTTACTGTTAATGCTGCAATAAATATAGGGGTGCCTAGATCTGCTCAAATTAATGTTTTCATTTTCTTTGGGTAAATATTCAGTAGTAAAATTACTGGATTGTGTGGTATTTATATTTTTAATTTTTGGAGGAGCCTCCATATTGTCTTCCACTGTGTCTATACTGATTTACATGCCCACCAACAGTGCACAAGGGTTCCTGTTTCTCCACATCCTTGGCAACACTTGTTATTTCTTGTCTTTTTGATTCTAGACATTCTGATCGGTGTTATATATACCTCATGGTTTTGATTTGCATTTCCCTGATGATTAGTAGTGTTGAGCGTCTTTTCATGTGTTTGTTGGCCATCTGTATGTCTTCTTTGGAAAAGTGTCTATCCTCTGTCCAGTTTTTAACTGGATTATTTGGTTTTAGGTGTCAAGTTGTATAAATTTGTTATATATTTTGGGTAATAACTCCTTATGGGATATATATTTGGCAAATAACTTCTCCCATTCTGTTGGTTGCCTTTTTGTTTTGTTGATGATTTCCTTTGCTATGCAAAACTTCACTTTGGTGTAATCCCAATAGTCTTTTTGCTTTTGTTCCCCTTGTCTGAGGAGACATAGCTAGGGAACATTGCTATAGCCTATGTCAAAGAAATTACCGCCTACATTTTCTTCTAGGAGTTTTATGGTTTCATGTCTCACGTTTAAGTCTTTAAACCATTTTGAGTTTATTTTCATGTATGGTGTGAGAAAGTGGTCCAGTTTCATTCTCTTGCATGTAGCTGTTATGTTTTTCCAGCACCATTTATTGAAGAAGCAGTCTTTTCCCCATTGTATATTCTTGCCTATATGTTGTAGATTGACCATGTTAAGTGTAGGTTTCTTTCTGAGCTCTTTGATGAAATCTAGTTTCATTGATCTATATGTCTATTTTTGTACCAGTATCAAACTGTTTTGATTACTATAACTTTCTAGTGTATCTTGAAATCTGGGATTGTGGTACCCCTAGCTTTGTTCTTCTTTCTCAAGAGTGTTTTGGCTATTAGGGGTTCTTTGTGTTTCCATAGAAACTTTAGACTTATTTGTTCTAGTTCTGTGAAAAATTCTATTGGTGTTTTGATAGGGATTGCAGCTTTGGGTAACGTGGGCAGTTTAACAATATTAATTTTTCCAATCCGTAGCACAGAATATCTTTCCACTTGTTTTGTCTTCAATTTATTGCACCATTATTTTAAAGTTTTCAGAGTACATGTCTTTCACCTCCTTGGTTATGTTTATTCCTGGGTATTTTATACTTATTTTATTCTTGGTACAATTGATAATGGAATTGTTTCTGAATCCTCTTTCTGCTACTTTGTTATTAACATATAGAAACACAACCATTTCTGTGTATTTTCTATCTTGAGCCTCACCAAAAACTTTTAGAATAATAGAAATTAGTAGAATCTTTGGGTTTTCTATAGATAGTATATTATATGCAAATATATAAATTTGGGTGCCTTTTATTTCTTGATTGATTGTTTTTGGGACTTCTAGTACAATATTGACTAAAAGTGATGAGAGAGAACATCCTTGTCTTCTTCCTGATCTAAGAGGGGAAAGCTCTTAGTTTTTCCCCATTGATGTTGGCCGTAGTTTTTAAATATATCACCTTTATTATGCTGAGGTATGTTCCCTCTAAACCCATTTTCTTGAGCATTTTTATGAATGGATGTTGAATTTTGTCAAATGCTTTTTCTGCGTCTAATGAAATGATCATGATTTTATCCTTTACTTTGTTAATTTGGTGTATCACATTGATTGATTTGCAAATATTCACCCATCCTTGCATTCCCCAAATAACCCCACTTTCTTATGGTGAATGATCCTTTTAATGTATTGTTGAATGTGCTTTGCTAAAATTTTGTTCATGAGTTTTGCATTTGAGTATGTAGTTTTCTTCTTCTTCTTCTTCTTCTTCTTCTTCTTCTTCTTTTTTTTTTTTTTTTTTTTTTTTTTTTTTTTTTTTTTTGTAGTGTCCTTGTATGGTTTTGGTATCAGGGTAAAGCTGGCCTTACAGAAGTCTTTGGAAGTTTTCCTCTTTTTTTTTTTTTTTTTTTTTGGAATAGTTTGAGGAAAACAGGTATTAACACTTCCTTAAATCTTGGTAGAATTCACTTCTGAATTCATCTGATCTTGGACTTTTGTTTCTTGGGAGTTTTTGTTTATTTGTTTTTGGTTTTGTTTTTTATTACAAGTTCAATTTTGTTACCAGTAATTGGTCTACTCAAATTTTCTGTTTCTTCTTGATGTTTTGGAAGACGTATATTCCTTTTGTTCTAGATCGTCCAATTTTTTGGCGTATGATTTTTCATAGTATCCTAATTCTTTGTGTATCTGTGGTATCAATTATTCTCTTTCATTTCTGACTTCATTTGTGTTCTTTTTTTTTAATTACTAATGCTGTTTTTATTTTTTTAATATTTTTTATTATGTTAGTCACCATACAGTATATCCCTAGTTTTTGATGTGAAGTTCTTTTTTTTTTTTTTTAAAGATTTTATTTATTTATTTGACAGAGATAGAGACAGCCAGCGAGAGGGGGAACACAAGCAAGGGGAGTGGGAGAGGAAGAAGCAGGCTCCCAGTGGAGGAGCCTGATGTGGGGCTCGATCCCAGAATGCCGGGATCACACCCTGAGCCAAAGGCAGACGCTTAACGACTGAGCCACCCAGGTGCCCCTGGTGTGAAGTTTGATGCTTCATTACTTGCGTATAACACCCAATGCACCATGCAATACGTGCACTCCTTAATACCCATCACCGGGCTAGCCCATTCCCCCCACCCCGCTCCCCTCTGAAACCCTCGGTTTTTTCCCCCAGAATCCATAGTCTCTCATGGCTCATTCCCACTTCTGTTTACTCCCCCCTCATTATTCCCTTCCTTCTCCTACTGATCTACCTGCTATTTCTTATGTTCCACAAATGAGTGAAACCATATGATAATTGCCTTTCTCTGCTTGACTTACTTCACTTAGCATAATCCCCTCCAGTCCCGTCCATGTTGCTGCAAATGTTGGGTAATCGTTCTTTCTGATGCTGAGTAATATTCCATTGTATATATCGACCACATCTTCTTAATCCAGTCATCTGTTGAAGGGCATCTTGGCTCCTTCCACGATTTAGCTATTGTGGACAATGCTGCTATGAACATTGGGGTGCATATGGCCCTTCTCTTCACTACGTCTGTATCTTTGGGGTAAATACCCAGTAGTGCAATTGCTGGATCATAGGGTAGCTCAATTTTTAACTTTTCAAGGGACCTCCACACTGTTTTCCAAAGTGGCTGTACCAACTTGCATTCCCACCAACAGTGTAAGAGGGTTCCCCTTTCTCCACATCCTCTCCAACATTTGTTGTTTCCTGCCTTGTCAATTTTTACCATTCTAACTGGCATAAGGTGATATCTCAGTGTGGTTTTGATTTGAATTTCCCTGATGGCTAATGATGTTGAACATTTTTTCATGTGTATGTCTTCATTGGAAAAGTGTTCATATCTTCTGCCCATTTTTTGATTTATTTGTTTCTCGTGTATTGAGTCTGAGAAGTTCTTCATAGATCTTGGATACCAGCCTTTTATATGCAGTGTCATTTGCAAATATCTTCTCCCATTCTGTGGGTTGCCTCTTTGTTTTGTTGACTGTTTCCTTTGCTGTGCAGAAGCTTTTTATCTTGATGAAGTCCTGAAAGTTCATTTTTTCTTTTGTTTCTCTTGTCTTTGGAGAGGTGTCATGAAAGAAGTTGCTTTGGCCGATGTCGTAGAGGTTGCTGCCTATGTTCTCCTCTACGATTTTGATGGATTCCTGTCTCACATCGAGGTCTTTAGTCCATTTGGAGTTTATCTTTGTGTATGATGTGAGAGAGTGGTCAAGATTCATTCTTTTGCGTATAGCTGTCCAGTTTTCCCAGCACCACTTATTGAAGAGACTGTCTTTTTTCCACTGGATATTTTTTCCTGCTTTGTCAAAGATTAGTTGACCATAGAACTGAGTGTCCATTTCTGGAGTCTATTCTGTTCCATTGGTCTATGTGTGCCAGTACCATGCTGTCTTGGTGATTACAGCTTTGTCGTATAGCTTGAAATCAGGCAACATGATGCCCCCAGCTTTATTTTTCTTTTTCAACATTTCCTTGGCAAATTTGGGGTCTTTTCTGGTTCCACACAAATTTTAGGATTGTTTGTTCCAGCTCTCTGAAAAATGTCATTGGTATTTTGATCGGGATGGCGTTGAAAGTGTAGATTGCTCTGGGTAGCATAGACATTTTAACTATGTTTATTCTTCCAATCCATGAGCATGGAATGTTTTTCCATCTTTTTGTGTCTTCTTCAATGTCTTTCATCAGTGTTCTGTGGTTTCTAGAGTATAGATCCTTTATCTCTCTGGTTAAGTTTATTCTGAGATATCTTATGGTTTTCGGTGCTATTGTAAATGGAATTGATTCCCTAATTTCTCTTTTTTCAGTCTCATTGTTCGTGTATAGAAATGCAACTGATTTCTGAGCACTGATTTTGTATCCTGCCACCTTGCTGAATTGCTGTATGAGTTCTAGTAATTTGGGGTGGAGTCTTTTGGGTTTTCCATATAAAATATCACGTCATCTGTGAAGAGAGAGAGTTTGACTTCTTCTTTGCCAATTTGACTACCTTTTATTTTTTGTTGTCTGATTGCTGTTGCTAGGACTTCTAGTACTATGTTGAATAATAATGGCGAGAGTGGGCATCCTTGTCGTCTTCCTGATCTTAAGGGAAAGGCTCTCACCTTTTCCCCCATTGAGAATGATATTCACTGCAGGCTTTTCATAGATAGTTTTTATGAAATTGAGGAATGTACCCTCTATCCCTACACTCTGAAGGGTTTTAATCCGGAAAGGATGCTGTATTTTGTCAAATGCTTTTTCTGCATCAATTGAGAGGATCATATGGTTATTGTCTCTTCTCTTATTAATGTGATCTATCACACTGATCGATTTGCGAATGTTGAACCGCCCTTGCATCCCAGAGATGAATCCCACTTGGTCGTGATGGATAATCCTTTTAATGTACTGTTGGATCCTATTAGCTAGGATCTTGTTGAGAATTTTGACATCCATATTCATCGGGGATATTGGTCTGTAATTCTCCTTTTTGATGGGGTCTTTGGTTTGGGGATCAAGGTAATACTGGCCTCATAGAATGAGTTTGGTAGTTTTCCTTCTGTTTCTATTTTTTGAAACAGCTTCAGGAGAATAGGTATTATTTCTCCTTTGAATGTTTAGTAGAATTCCCCATGGAATCCATCAGGACCTGGACTCTTGTGTTTTTTTTTGGGAGGTTTTTGATCACTGTTTCAATCTGTTCGCAATTAATCAGTCTGTTTAGATAATCAATTTCTTCCTGTTTCAGTCTTGGTCGTTCATAGGTTTCCAGGAAGGCATCCATTTCTTCCAGGTTAATTCATTGGCATATAGTTGTTGATAATAGTTTCTAATGATTGTTTCTATTTCCTTGGTGTTGGTCATGATCTCTCCCCTTTCATTTATAATTTTATTAATTTGAGTCCTTTCTCTATTCTTTTGAATAAGTCTAGCCAGTGGCTTATTGATCTTACTAATTCTTTCAAAGAACTAGCTTCTAGTTTTGTTGATCAGCTCTACTGTGCTTCTGTTTTCTAATTCATTGATCTCTGCTCTAATCTTAATCAATTGTCTTTTCATGCGTGGCTTAGGCTTGTTCTTCTGTTCCATTTCCAGCTTCTTAAGGTGAGAATATAAGGACTGCATTTTAGATTTTTCTATTCTTTTGAGTGAGGCTTGGACGGCTATGTATTTTCTCCTCAGGACTGCCTTTGCAGTGTCCCATAGGTTTTAGACTAATGTGTTTTCATTCTCATTGGTTTCCATAAATTGCTTAAGTTCTTTAATTTCCTGGTTTACCCAGTCATTCTTAAGCAGAATGGTTCTTAGTTTCCAAGTGTTTGAGTTTCTTCCAAATTTTTCCTTGCGATTGAGTTCCAGTTTCAAAGCATTGTGGTCTGAGATTATGCAGGGAATAATCTCAGTCTTTTGGTATCGGTCGAGACCTGTTTTGTGACCCAGTATATGGTCTACTCTGGAGAAAGTTCCATGTGCATTCGACAAGAATGAGTATTCTGTTTTTCTAGGGTGTAGTGTTCTGTATATATCTATGAGGTCCATCTGGTCCAGTATGTCATTCAAAGCTCTTGTTTGTTGATTTTTCTGCTTAGATGATCTATTGCTGAGAGTGGAGTGTTGAGGTCCCCTACTATTAATGTATTATTAACCATTTGTGTCTTTATTCTGATTAAGAGTTGGCTTATGTATCTGGCTCCTCCTCTGTTGGGGCATAGATATTTATAATTGCTAGATCCTCTTGTTGGATACACCCTTTAAGAATAATATAGGGTCCTTCTGTATCTCTAACTACAGTCTTTAGCTTAAAATCTAATCTGTCTGATACGAGAATTGCTACCCCAGCTTTCTTTTGAGGTCCATTGGCATGAAAAATGGTTCTCCGTCCCTTCACTTTCAGTCTGGATGTATCTTTAGGTTCAAAATGAGTCTCTGGAAGACAGCCTATGGATGTTTCATGCCTTTTTATCCAATCTGCAACCCTGTGGTGTTTTATGGGAGCATTTAGGCCATTCACATTGAGAGTGATTATTGAAAGATATGATTTTAATATTGTCATGTTGCCTGTGAAGTCTTTGTTTGTATAGATTGTAAATTTCTGTTCTGTATCACTCTTGGGGTCTTTTTATTTTTATAGAACCCCCCCTTAATATTTCTTGTAGGGCCGGCTTGGTGATCACATATTCTTTCAGTTTCTGCCAGTCTTGGAAGCTCCTTGTCTCTCCATCCATTCTGAATGACAGCCTTGCTGGATAAAGGATCCTTGGCTGCATGTTCTTCTCACTTAGTGCTCCGAATATGTCTTGCCAGCTTTTTCTGGCTTGCCAGGTCTCTGTAGACAGATATGACTTTATTCCGATGTTCCTCCCTCTGTATGTGAGGAATCTCCTCCCCCTCACTGCTTTCAAGTTTCCTTCTATCTAAGATTTGAGAATTTTACTATTATATGACGTAGTGTCGGTCTGTTCTCATGGATCTTGGGAGGGGTCCTTGCTGCCTCTTGGACATGAATGCTTGTTTCTTTCACCAGATTAGGGAAGTTCTCAGCTACAATTTGTTCAAATATCTCTTCTAGCCCTCTCTCTTTCTCCACCCCCTCGGGGATGCTGATGATTCTGACATTGGAAGGTTTATTGAGTCAGTAATCTCCTGTACTCTTTTTTCTTGGAAGTGGAGTCTTTTAAGCCATGTTTCTTCTCTTTCCTTCTTTTCTATCATCTCATCCTCTAACTCACTAATTTGTTCTTCTGCCTCATTTACTCTGGCCGTCAGAGCATCCAGTTTAGACTGCATTTGATTCATAGCTTTCTTAATTTCTGCCAGATTTGTTCTCATTTCAGCCCTTAGAGATTTTATATTTTTGCTAATATTTTTTTCAAGCCTACACATCATCTTGACAATTGTTACTCTGAAATCCATTTCTGAAAATTTGATTATATCCATATCTATTAGTTCTGTGGCAGAGGTCACAGTCTCTGTTTCTTTCCTTTGTTGGGGGTTCCTGCTCCTTGTCATTCTGATGAGGAGTGGTTGCGGGCATGTACAGAGCCCAAATTATTGACCAGGACCCAAGCAATGTGCACTTGTTTTATAGGGACCTTAGGGATGTGGGCTTGTTTTTTCAGCTTGCCTTCTGGGGGAGAGGCCTGCCACGCTCATACTCAGGCAACCCTGTTTGGGTAGAGTTTCCCTGTCCCCTGGGGGGGGTGGGATGGGCACAATGTGAACCGGTTTTTCCAGGCTTTTGTTCTCTGGCGGCTTTCCCTTGCAGCTTCCTGTGAGTCTTCTGAGGGTCAGAGCCGCAGTGACTGTATCCAAACCTCTGTCTCAGAACAGATCACATTCTGCTCTCCACTGAGCTCTCCTGGCCACTCTAACTCCGTTTCTGTCAGTGCTGCTAAAAACCCTGCAGCATCCCGGGTTGTGTGCCCCACAGCTGCTGTCCCAGCCCTCACTTCCAGGGCCTGGGTCTCTGCCCTTTGTGCTTCTAACACCGCCAGTTGCCCCCAGTTCCCGCATGTGCTCCCGAGCTCCCCGTTCCAGTGTGGTTCGCGCACGCTCTGGAGCTCCGGTTTTCAGTCTGGTCGTGCGCGTTCCCAGGCTCAAGGTCTCAGTCTACTCTCTCCGTGAGTCCGCCCGCTCCCCCGTGCAGGTGGCTACCGCTTCCCTGTGCCCAAACGCGGCGGCTCCCTCCCCCCTCCGTTTATCTTCCGATATCTGTGCGGGGTTTCATGGCTCCCTGCTTCGTACCTCAATACTCAGCGCTGGAGATGTTCATTTGTAGAGATCCAGATGTATCTTCCTGTGTCTCAGGCTGATTCCGTGGTTGTTTAGGCTGGTCTGGTACCTATCCAGCTCGACTCGGGGGACCGGCTGAAAAAGGGGTCCCCTACTCCTCTGCCATCTTTTTTCCTCCCCTGTGTTTTGTTTTTTGGTGAAATGTTCTGTATAGATCTGTGACGTCCATATGGTCTAATGTGTCATTTAAACAGTGTTTCCTTCTGATTTTCTGCCTGGATGATCAATCTATTGATGTAAATGGTGTGCTAGAGTCCCCTATTATTATTTAAATTACTGTCGATGTTTCCCTTTTTGTCTGTTAATATTTGCTCTATATATTTAGGTGATCTAATGTTTGATGCATATTTACAATTGTTATATCCCCGTGTTGCATTGACTCATTATGTAATTATCCTTTTTTTCTTATTATAGCCTTTGTTTTAAAATCTATATGATCTGATATAAGTACTATTCCCCTAGATTTTTTTTCTTCTATTTGCATGGTCTTTCTTTTTTTATCTTTTTGCTTTCAGTCTGTCTTTAGGTCTGAAATGAGACTATCATGGGCATCACAGTTTTGTTTTTTAATCCGTTCTGCCACCTATGTCTTTTGATTGGAATACTTAGACCATTTACATTTAAAGTAATTATTGATAGGTATGTACTTAACTGCCATTTTGTTAATTGTTTTCTAGCAGTTTTCATAGTTCTTCTCTGTGCCTTTCTTGGTCTCTCTTTTCTTGTGACTGCTGACTTTCTATGGTGTTATGCTTGGCTATCATTCTCTTTATATGTTGTTTGTCATGGGTTTTGGGTTTGTGGGTACCATGAGGTTCATATGTAGGATCCTAATTACGGAACAGTCTGTGTTAAGTTGATAGTCATTTCAGTTTGAACACTTTCTAAAAACTTTTTTTTACTCCCTTCTCATTTTATGTATATATTGTCATATTTTACATCTTTTTGTTAATAACTTTCTTCTAATTATCACTTTTTCTTTTCTACTGAAAGGAGTCTTGTAGAATAGAGTCTTGTTCCTGATCTTAGAGGAAAAGCTTTTGGTTTCTCACCATTGAGTATAATGTTAGCTGTGGGTTTTTCATATGAGGTCTTTATCATGTTGAGGTGTGTTCCCACGAAACCCAAGTTATTAGGATTTTGTATCATGAATGAATAATTGTCAAGTGCTTTATCTGTGTCTGTTGAGATGATCATATGGTTTTCAATCTTTCCTCTTGTTAATGTGATGTACCACATTCACTGAATTGCAAATATTGAACCGTGTTTGTATCCCTGGAATAAATCCCACTTAATTGTGGCAACTTTTTAATGTATTGATGAATTTGCTTTGCTAATATTTTATTGAGGATTTTTGCGTCTGTGTTCATCAGTGGTATCAACCTGTAGCTTTCTTTCCTCTTTGTGTGTGTGTGTGTGTGTGTGATTTTGGTGTCAGGGTATTGCTGATCTCATAAAATAAATGTGAAAGCTTTCCTTCCTTTTCTATTTTTTGGAATAATTTAAGGAGAACAGGTACTAACTCCTCTCTAAATGTTTGGTAGAATTCACCTGTGAAGCCATCTAGCTCTGGACGATAGTTTCTTAGAAATTTGATTACTGGTTCAATTTCATTACTAGTAATCAGCTGGCTCTAATTTTCTATTCTCCCTGATTCATTTTTAGAAGACTGTATGTTTCTAGGAACTTATCCATTTCCTGTAGGTTGTTATAATTTTTTATATTATTCTCTTATATTTCTGTGGTGTCAGTTATTATTTCCTCTCCTTGGTTTGCTTGTTTTTTTGATGAGTCTGGTTAAAACTTTATTGAATCAATTTTTTATTTACTTATTTGACAGAGAAAGAGAGTGCAAGCAGGGGGAGCAGCAGGCAGAGGGAGAAACAGGCTTCCTGCTGAGCAAAGGAGCCCGATGTGGGGCTAAATCCCAGGACTCTGGGATCATTACCTGAGCCACCCAGGCACCCTTTACCTTTTTTAAGACCATATTTAGTTTCATTGATCTTTTGGACTGTTTATTTTATTTCCATTCTCGTCTGTATTGCTTCTTTCCTTCTACTAACTTTGGGCTATGCTTTTTCTTTTTCTAGTTCCTTAATCGGTAAAGTTAGATTATTTATTTGGGATTTTTCTCATCTCTCAGAACTGTCTTGCTGCATTCCATAGATTTTTGGTTGTGGGTTTCCAATTTTCTCTTTGAGTTTTTTCATTGATCCATTAGTTGTCCAGTAGCATGTGGTTTAGTCTCCATCTACTTATGTTTTGTCCAGTTCATGTAACTAATTTCTAGTTTCATAACAATGTGGTCAGAAAAGATGCTTGATATTATTTCAGTCTTCTTAAATTTACTGAGACTTGTTTTGTGGCCTAACTCTCCCCTAAAGAATGTTCCACGTGCACTTGAACAGAGTGGGTATTCCACTATTACGCATATCTGTTCGGTCAATCTGGTCTAATGTGCCATTCAAAGCCACTGTTTGCTTATTGATTTTCTGTCTGATGATCAATCCATTCATGTAAGTGGGATGTTATAGTCCCTTACCATTATTGTATTACTGTCGATTTCTTCCTTTAATATTTGCTTTATGTATTTAGGTTCTCCTATGTTGATATTTGCAATTATTACATTCTTTCCTGGATTGGATCCCTTTATCAATACATAAGGTGCTTCTCTGTCTCTTGCTACAGCATTTGTTTTAATGTCTTTTTTGTCTGAACTAAGAATTGTCACCCCAGCTTTTCATTTTTGCTTCTCTTTGCATGGAATATATGTATTTAGATCTGAGGAGAGTTTCTTGTAAGCTGCATATAGATTGGTCTTTTCTTCTTCATCCATTCAGTCACCCTACATCATTGGATTGAAGCGCTTAGTCCTTTTATATTTAAAGTAATGATCGGTGGGTATATAACTTATGGCCATTCTGTTACTTGTTTTACAGTTTTTGTAGTTCTCCTATTCCTTCTTCTCTAGCTCTCTCCCCTTGTGGTTTGATGGGTTTCTTTCGTGTTATGCTTAGATTCCTTTATTTTTTGTGTATCTGTTACACATTTTGAGTAATAAACTGCCATACACCTAGGGTGTTAAATTTGTGGTTAAATTTGAACACATTCTCCCCAGTTCCACATTTTATGTATACATCATTTTCTATATTTTGTGTATCCCTTGACTTATTTTTGTAAATATAACTGATTTTACTATTTTTGTGTTTAACCTCCACACTGGCTTTATAATTGATTAAGCTACATATTTCTCTTTACCGTTAAAACTTTTTTTTCATAATTTCTTATTTTTAGTTGTGGGTTATTTCTCCCACTTAAACATTTCTTGTAAGACTGGTTTAGTGGTGATGAGCTTTAGTTTTTGCTTATCTGGGAAAGTATATCTCCTCTATTCTGAATAGAATGCTTGGCAGATTATTCTTGGTTGTAGGTTTTTTTCCTTCCAGAGGTATGATAATATGCTAATCCTGTCTGGCCTGCAAAATTTCTGCTGAAAAATTACCTGGTAGCATTACAGGGTTTCCCTTTAGTCTTTCTCTCACTGCTTTTAAAAATTCTTTATCATTACTCTTTGCTATTTTAATTATTGTGTGTTTTTGGTATGGCTTTCTTTGTATTCATTTTGTTAGGAGCTCTCTGCATCCTGGCCCTGGATGTCTGTTTTCTTCTCAAGCTTAGGGAGGTTTTCTGCCCCCTCCCTCTTTTTCTGGGATCCCTATAATGCAAATGTTATGCTTGATGATGTTATAGGGTCACTGAGGCTATTATTGCTGCTCAATTTGGTTGCTTTCCATGACCCTGTCTTCCAGATTGCCGATCCATTCATCTTGTAAATTTTTAAAATATTATTTTATTTTTTTAGAGAGAGCTAGCATGAGCTGGGGGAGAGGCAGATGGGGAAGGAGAGGCAAACTCCCCACTGAGCAGGGAGCCCGATCCCAGCACCCTGGGATCATGACCTGAGCAGAAGGCAGATGCTTAACTGACTGAGCCACCCAGGCACCCCAGATTTTTTATTTAATTCTTCAGCTCTGAATGGTTCCTTTTTATATTTTGTATCTCTTTGTTCAAGTTCATACTGAGTTCGTTCATTTTTTTCTCTCAAGACTGGTGAGTACCTTTATGACCATTACTTCGAATTTTTTATCATGCATATTGCTTGCTTCAATTTCTTTTAGCTGTTTTAGTGTAATTTCGTCTTGTTCTTTCATTTGGGACATAGTCCTCCCTCTTCTCATTGTGTCTGTCTTCAAAGTAGTGACCTTGTATAGAAAAGATCTCCGGTGCCCTATAGTGAAATCCACCTGGTTGCTAGAACCAGGCATACCAGAAGTGTCCCTTGTGCTGTGGGCCGTGTGCACCTTCCTGTGGTGGCAGAGCCCCTACTGCATCAAGCCCAGCTGGCTGCAATGACCCCTTCCCCTTTTTGGGTACACTGGGCAGGGTTTGCTCCCCACACTGTTTAGAGGCTGGTGGCAGCCACAGGCTCTTTGGTGTGCTGGCTCAGTCTAGCTGTGTGCAGTTAGCCTTTCTGCCACAGCTGCAAGCATGCCAAAGGGTGGGCTTGCTCCCTGCATGGACAGCTAAGAGGGCAGGCTGCAGGTGCACTGATGTGTGGACTTATGTGCCCCTTTCTCCAAGGCAGCAGTTGCTTTGGAGTGGCACTGGTCCAAGCCTGGGCTGCCTACTGGGTGTGGTGGGGCAGGAGCCACTTTGGAGGGATGCCTGGGGAGGCAGGCGGGTTAGACAACCAGGTCCACAAAGGAATGTCAGGGTGGCACCTGTGGTGCTAGCAAGGTAGGTGGAGAATGTTGGCACCGGTTCCCCCAAGTATCTGGGGAGGGAAATGGCTCAACCCTGCACTTGTTTCCAGAGGAATCTCCTGCAGATCCTTGCCACTCCCACATGCATTCTAGGAATATTCAATAAATCTCTTTCACATATACCCCAGGAGCTTTTCAGACTCTACTTCTTGTGCTGTGTCTCAGGCTGAATTACTTAGGGTCCTGGATTTTTAAGTGTAGGAACGTAGTTTCATATCACCCTCCGGCTCTCCCGAAGTTTAACTCTGCTGGTTTCCAAAACCAAATGTGATAGGAACTGGTCCTCCCAGTAGAGGTGCCTGGTGTATGGTCTGATCTTCTCACTCTTCTCTTCTGAACTTGTAATGTCCCTCCCATCTGCCTTCAGTCCCATCCAGAGATTTGGTTCCCAACTATGTCTCTGCCCTTCTTACCCTTTCAGATGTGGCCCGCTCTCCACAGTTGCTTATGGAAGGTCTGTTCTGCATGTCTGCAGGTCCTTTCAGAGTTAGTCTCATAGACGTAGCTGTTAGAGGACCTGAGCTCAAGGTTCTCCTATTCCACAAAACTTTCTCAGTCTAGTTGCCTTTTAAACCACTGCTGTTACTGTGCCTTGGGGTGGGCAAGAAGTCTGTGCACAGGCTCCTTAATGATATCCCTCCCTACTGTACGTCGTCACGTCTAGGGTGGGTGTTTTGTAGTTGCTCTACATGTAAGTATAGATTCATTGTTGTCCATGGGAGGAAGCAAGTTTAGGAAACTTTTTATGCTGTCACCTTGGACTGCCCTGCAGAGATTGGCAGATTTGACTGACTTAAAAAGACCCAACTTTATTTAATTGCCAATGAACTATAAAGAGACAAAAAGTTCAGAGTAGCCATATTAATAGACTAATTAGAATTCAAAACAAAAATTGTACAAGGAAGAACATTTCCTAATGGTGAAAATGTCAATTTCTCAAGCATGACAATCATAAATGTGTATGTAACTAATAACAGGGCTGAAAAGACAAACTCATGTAAAGAGTGGTTTTTTAAGAATTGGCTCCCACAATATGGGAGCTGGCTGGTGAAAACGGTAGGCAGGTCAGCAAGCTGTAAACTCAGGCAGAAGTTGATGCTGCAGTCTTGGTTGCAATGGCTCACCAAGGGATTTTTTAGGATGGCAGAATATTGAGATTACATGGGGGAAAATATTCATTATTCTATTCACTTAGAGTATATTTTATTGTATGTAACATTAGAGTGTATTTTTAAAAATACATACTCATTGTAAAAATTTAAATAGACATGTACAAGAAATGTGTAGTAATCCACCCCATTCAAAATCCACTTCCCTGGAGTAAACAGTGGCTAAAAGACACCTTTCTGTTAAATTCCTTGACACATTTTTCTTGTTTACCAGCCTTCAATTCTGATTCTTCTGGCTCCTAAATACCAGAGTTTTCCACTCTTCTGTACTAAATCCTTTTCTTGTATATTCTTCTTGCTTGATCTTACATTTATTACCTCCAAACTGAGAGTAGACTCAGAAACTATCATTGACAGTCTGTCCTGAATGCTAAAGAGTCTCTCTTCCTAAATGTCCCACAGGAATCTTAATGAACATGTTACCATTCCTCAAGTCTGCTCCTTGCCTATGTTCACTTCCTGGTTGAATGACACCATTACTCACTTACCCCATTTACCAGAAACTACAACGTCCATCTAGAATAATATGATGGGCAAAGAACAATCTTACTCTACATGCTTTACGGTCTCCTTCTAATAAAAGTTTCTTTGGCCCAAAAGAAAATGATCTAGTTAATTTTACCTGTAAACAGCTTGCATGTCACCCACCGAGTCTCTGGAGGGGATGAAAAGAAATTTTTAAAAAATTGCTATATCATCGAATGGTCATCAGGGACTTCCAGTAGTTCACAGTCCAAGACAGGTTCCCTTGAGCCCCAGCATTTCTTACCAGGTTGTTAAAATAGTTTCCTAATTGTCTTCCTGGCTCTCGTGTCCAGATATTGAATTCAGACACCTCTCCCCACATTGCCACTGTGTATTCTTTCCAGGAAAAAACAAAACAAAAAAAAACAATGATTAGAAGTGTGTGTGAAGCCCTCCATACAGGATTTTGTCTGATAGTATTCTTTAAGCTTGATAGGCTTGCTTGCACTCCAGATTTTGCTTCACTCACTTCTTGACTACTTCTTACACTTCATTCCTACAAAACAAGAAAAATTCCCATTTTTTCAAGTTTGAAAGCATTATCTTGTCAACAAAAAAAACCTGACATGCCTACCCTCTCCAGCCCTAGTATAACTTATGCCCTCTGTACCCTAAGCAGCATTGTCTTCTGCCGGAGCACCTATAAGATGTTTTCACCTTAAATGTCCTGTGCTTTATCCAACTTCTATATTCAGGGCCCTGTGCAGGATATCTCAATCTGGGCATTTTAGACCAGATAACTCTTTGCTGTGGGGGACTCTCCGATGTAATGTTGGCTAGTGAGTAGTATCCCTGGCTTCTGCCACGATGCAGTACTTTCCTTCACCTCAGTCATGACAATCAAAAATGCTTCCGGCCACAGGCCAGTTCCCTGTGTGAGGAAAAGAAACAAACCTGGCTGAGAACTACACATCTGGGTTTATAAAATCAAGTAAAATAATTGCATTTTAGGGGTGACAAGCAGTGATAGCAGAAGGTAGAACTTAGCCTACCATCTCATCATTTTTCTTGAGAATAAAGGGATGCAGGGGGTAGGAGTGGGCCAAGGCCGAAGCTGCAATGTTGGAGGCTATGGGGGGGAGGGGCTCTATGTAAAATCCAAGAAGGCACGAAACATGAAGGCGTGTTTTCTTCTGTTCTCGTTACAAAGAAGTCCCAGCTAGCGGCTGCAGAGCCTGACTTTGAACTCTAGCCTTATCCTTAAGAAGACAGTTCTGTAGAATCCCCCACGTAAGCACGACGGGAGCTGGCCAATCTGAAAGTGTATACAAAATGGGGCAGGAATGCGCTCCAGGATTCTCACATGACATGCAAATAAACAGTGGTCACCTTCATGAACCAGTGATGAATATTTCCCCCAAATTGATTATTGCCCTCCTGGAGACCTGAGAAGGAACAAAGAATATTCCATTTCAGTGGAATAGGAATGAGGTGGAAATTCCCTTCTACAGTTCTGGATTTGGTCATCAAGATTTGGAAGACACAGGCAGACACAACTACAGAAGGACTGGTTTTAAATAAGTTTTTTAGGACAGGTCAAATCTATTTTTGTACTGAAATAAAGAACATGTGAGAGTCGTAATAGGAATGCAGAATCATAAATAGCAAAGCTAATGCCAACACAGCAGCAGTAGACGAAAGATCGGCAAAGAGGCATGACTGAATGTTAAAATAGGTTCTGAAACAGACACAGTGAATATAAGAATGTTTTGTTTTGTTTTTTAAAGTCACCGTAACAAATGATGGTAATAGTAACTGTGGCCGGCCGCTAAAAAAGCTGGGTTTCTCAAGAAATTCTTCTCTCTTTCGCAGCAAAAATAAAACAAAACGGGGGTATTTATTTCCCATTTTAACACAGCAGGGATCACTTACAGCAAATAAGCTTAACAATGCTCCCATGTGGGAACCACTGTTCCTGTTAAGAACTGACCGCTGTCATTATCCACACAGTGCAGTAAATACCCAAACCCTGTCTCACATAAGTCTTCTACCTTTGCCTTCAGAGTGCTGTTTCTTTTTCCCCCAGAAAACCTTAGAAGAGGTTATTAAATGGAAAAGAAGGTCCTCAACTATTCTCTCACCTCACCCTGTGCTGACCCCCAAGTCTAGAAACTACCAAACCCAAAATGTAGGATAAAGATTAGGCTACAAGTATGGAGGAACTTACCAAGTAGGCGATTTTATTCACCACCTCCGCTGTGTCAAGTATTTGTGTCAGGTTCTGTGAAAGTAAAAGGAAAAAAAAATAATTCAAATAAACTTTTTTTTTTTTTTGAGCTTGAGGATTGTTAAAAAGAGCAAATAAGCTCATGAAGCAACTTCATGTTTACAAAGCAGGCTGCTTAGATCATTGATTGGGACTTCTTTTGCCCCTGCTCTATGAAGACTTTCAAGAAGAACGTTTGATTGTTAAAGGGTGCATGACAGACACTTAAAAGCAGAACCGACCCTTACCAACCTGAGGGAAAATTAGATTTGAAATCAGAGGGGTGAATGCAAGGGCATTAATAGGGCTGTACTTACAGCCTTGGGAAAATGGCTCAATCTCTCTGAGCCTCATTTGTAAAATGCTACGGTTGGTTGTGAGGTTGAAATGAGATAATGCATCTCGTATAAGCAATTAAGTTGTTATTACTATTATTGCAAGGACTTCCAGAACCATCCACTTATAATTACGGGGCAGGAGAAAATGTACGTCATTGTTCAAAAGCAATTGTCTGTTGATACTGGAATTGGGTGAACTGCTTTTCTTCTTCCCACTTTTCTGCATTTTCTACATTTTCGATCATGAGCATATATTATTTTATAATCAGTAAAATATCAGCCTTTAAAACCGATTTTAAATTTAAATTTGAATGAATTATTTGGCAGGATAATAAATGTTAATCCAACTCACATAATCAAGTGGCTTTTGAACGTACAAATCCTTGATTATACTGAATACTTAAGTCGTGCCCAACATCGTGCTAAGTCACATACAGATGTGGGAAAACATGCTCCCGGTCTGCAGGGAGATTATTGGTCTTGTGAATAAATGCGTCCTGTCCTTTGTTTCTACCAAGCAGTCCGAATAAATTCCTGCTAAGTACATAGCTCTGCATGACAAGGTGGTGGTGTCCAACCGTTGAAGGTTCAGGATACGAAATCAGATGCTGTGAGTTCAAATTCCAATGAATATTCAACAAGTAGGAATTGCCCCTTTCATGCTGGGCATTTTCTGCTTCTGAGCAGTGAACAGCAATTAAACAATTTTATAGCCCAAGATAAGTTTTTTAACCTCTTGCTTTTTCCTAGTCACCTGAATAAACATACACTGTCCAGTAGAAAGCAAGCACACAGAATCCCTCTGAACTGAGTCTTTCCCATCAGTATTTGGACGTAATGGGAAAGCTCCCACTTTCAAAATAACAAAATTTTTGTTGGTTTCCCTTTTTCTTTCAGTGTATTGGCTACTCTGCAGGTTATCAGTGTCTCCAGTTCCTCCCTTTCCTTCTCTCTTGAATCCATTCCAAAAAGGCAGTGGCCCAGACACTGTGTCAATAGGGTTTCAGCTAGCAAAGACTACGTCTATGCAAATTGGACAATGGTACCCCTCAGGATGCATGAATTATAAATATGCCCTCCCTATGGATGGAGCACAATGCAGGGAGTATTTCGCAACCACTCAACTAATCGGATGGGCACCTCTGAACCATGCATACGTAATTAGCATATCCACAACGGCTCTCCTTCTTGTGATGGCCAGTGGCATCCAAGTGGTTAAAGCTACTAATTAATTTTCAGTCCTTATTTTACGTGCATTACCGGCAACATATGCCAGAGTTGACCACTCCCTTCTATTTGAAGTACTTTCTTCACAACATACTCCCTCTGTCATTCTTTTCTCAAAACCCATTCCTTCCCCCCAACCCTGCTTTATTGAGATATACAATGTTCTATTTCAATAAGTTTAAGGTACACGATGTGATGATTTCATATATGTATATATCGTAAAATGATTCCCTCTAGAAGGTTAACAGCTCACATTATTACCATCCTGTGTGTGTGGTGAGTACCTTGAAAATCTACTCTCCCAGCAGCTGGGTATATAATACAGAATTGTTAACTATAATCACCGTGCCATACATGAGATCCCCAGAACGTAGAACTGAAGTTTGTGCCCTTTGATCAACATCTTCCTACTTCCTCTAGCCCCTGGCAACCACCATTCAATTTCTATGAGTAAATCAGAGAAACAGAGAGTAGAAAAGTAATTGCCAGGGGTGGGGGAGGTGGGAGACAAAGGGAGAGATTGGTAAAAGGGTACAAACTTGCAGCTACAAAATGAGAAAGGTCAAAGAATCTAGTGCAAAACATGGTGAGTATTGTTGATAGTACTGTATTATACTCAAATGTTTTTAACACACACACAAAATGTCTTTCTCTGACTTGTTTCATTGAGCATAATGCCCTCAAGGTCCATCTATGTTGTTGCAAATAGCAGGATTTCCTTCTTTGTGGCCAAAGGGCTTTCCATTGTGTGTGTATCACATATCTATGTGTGTGTGGGTGTGTGTATACACACACACACATATGTATGTATATACCTATATATACAAAATTACATTTTCTTTATCCATTCTTCTGCCAATGGACATTTGCATAAAGGTTCCCTTTTGTCCACATCTTTACTCAATATTTATTTGGTTTTTGTTTTGGTTTGGTTTGTTTTTTTTGATACTACCCAGTCTAACAGATATGAGGTAGTATCTCATTGGGGTTTTGGTTTGCAGTTTCCTCATGATTAGAGCTGCTGAGCACCTTCTCCTGAACCTGCTGGTCATTTGTGTGTTGTCTTTGAATTTGTTGCTATTGATGCTTATGAGTTCTTTCTAGATTTTGGATATCAACTCCTTATCAACTGTAAGATTTGCAAATACTTTCTCCCATTCTGTAGGTTACCTTTTCCTTTTGCTGATTCTTTTGCCGTATAGAACTTTTTGATTTGATGTAGTCCCACTTGTTTCATTTCACTTTCTTTGCTTGTGCTTCGGAGCCCTATACAAAAAATGCTGCTGAGACCACTGCCACGGAGCTTTTTCTATATGGTTTTTAGGAATGTGCTGTTTCATTTCTACATATTTGTGAATTTTCCATTTTCTTCCTTCATATAATGGTGGTCAGAAAAGATACTTGGTGGAATTTCAATCTTTTTAATTTTGCTAGGACTTGTTTTATGACTTGGCATATACTCTATCCTAGAGGATGTCCCACGTGCGCTTGAGAAGAATGTGTATTCTGCTATTGAATGGAATGTTAGGTCCATATTTCAAGTCCAAAGTTTCCTTATTGATTTTCTGTCTGGATGGCCTATCCATTGTTGAAAGTGGAGTATTAAAGGTGCAGGCGTCAAGTTCTCCCTTTAGATCTGTGTGTATTTCCTTAATATATTTAGGTGCGCTGATGTTGGGTGCATATATTTTTATGATTCTTACATCCTCTTGTAAATTAAGCCCTTTACCACAATATACTGAACTTCTTTGTTACATTTTTTTGACTTAGAATCTATTGGGTCTGGCATAAATATAATCGCCCCTGCCCTTTTGTTTTCCATTTGCATGTAATATCTTTTTACTTTGAGCCTATGTGGGTCTCTTGTAGGTATCATATAGTTGGGTCTTGGTTTTTATCCATTCAGCCACCCTATGCCTTTTGATTGTAGAATTTAATGTATTTACTTTTAAAGTAATTATTGATGTTAGGAATTATTAATGCTATCTTATTGTTTTCTGGCTTTTTTCTTGGAATTCCTTTTTCCTCTCTTGTCTTCCTTTGTATATTGATGATTTTATGTATGGTTTATCAACTGTAGGGTTTTGCTTTATGGTTACTATGAGGCTTATATAAAACATAATTCATTTAACATTGATAACTTAGCACCCAAACTATTCTTTCACTCTGATTGTTTTAATGTCAAAATTTACATTTGATATTGTGTCCATTTACAAATTATTATAGCTGTAATTATTTTTAATGTTTTATCCTTTAACTTTTATATTAGTTAATACACCATCATATTACAGCATTAGAGTATTCTGAATTTGATTAGCGTTCCCAGTGTGTTGTATGTTTTCATGTTACTATTTATTTAGCATTCTTTTATTTCAACTTGAAGAACTCCTTTCAGCATTTCTTAAAAGCCGCCCCCCCACCACAAACTCCTGTACCCGAGTTTCCAATCTCTTCCTTATTTATCATGGTATTTCCGTCATTAAACCCTAGAGTTACAGAATTCCTTCTTTCTCTCATACCCACACCTATCTCCATAAGCATAGTCAGTCTTCAAGTATTGAAGGAAATCAACATTGTCTCGCACTATTCCTACTTTGTCCAAACCACCACCCTCATTCATTATTTATTTCAATTGTTTCCTAACTGTTGAATCCACTTCTGCTCTGATCCCTTTTCAATCTAGTGTCCATATAAGTCATGTTAAAATTTAATCCAGATTCTGGAACCCATTAGAAAGTTTTAGGTAACAACCTAACTCAGAGACCATGCCCAGTAATTGCAATATCACACAAGCGTCAGCAACCCCACCCTTGGTGCCTGGCTTGCATTGCCTCTCTGACCTCACCTCTAATACTCCCTGCTTCCCAGCACATGCTGTTCCTTCCCCTTCTGTCACATTTGCTGATTGATTCTTCCTTGTGCACATCGAGCACACAGGTACCTACCGCACGCATTGTCTACCTGCCATCTCTGCCTCCTCGAATTTTTTTTTTTCCCTCAAAAAGTGTCCTTGCTTATTCCCTTCAGATGTCACCTTTTCAGTGATGCTTCCATGGCTACCATTTTAAAACCACAATCCTCCATTTTCCTTGACAGGCTTATTATCCAATAATGTATATTTTACTTATTTTTAAAATTGTTTCTCTCCCAAATAACATAAAATTCACAATGTTGGCGTCTCTGGAACCTAACGAATAAATATGTATATGTTAAATATTTGAAATAACGCATATAGTAATGATCAATACTGGCATAGCCTTTTACTTCACTATTTCCAACTTGCAGCACCACAGAAAATTCAGAGAGGGTAAGTCCAAGGATTCTGGCAGTGACGGACTGAATACCTCAAGTGACATGGCAGAAGGCAAGTGCTGAAAAAGCAAAGACTGTAGCAGTTCATATTTATTTCATTCTTAAAGGGACAGATATGTAAACAACAACAAAAAGTCTAGAAGTGATCTGGGATGCCTGAGTAGCTCAGCTGGTTAAGCGTCTGCCTTCAGCTCAGGTCATGATCCCAGGACCCTGGGATCAAGTCCTGCATCAGGCTCCTTGCTGCTCCCTCTGCTTGTGTTCTGACAAAATCTTTTAAAAAAAAAATAAAAAGTGATCTACTTTTTTCCAGGAAAGGTAAACCCTTTCCTGTTCTGAGCAGATGAGTTGAGAGGCTAATCTTAACTATCCTAATAGAAATGGAGCTTAGGCAAAGCTGGGTTTATAGAAAGATCCTGAACTCATCCCCTCCCATAGACAAACCAAATCTCCAGCTACAAAGGGATTATTTTCCTCTGAAAAAAAAATGTCCACAACAAAAAGTAAAAGGACCACATCAAGATAGGTATGAGAGGTTGAGAACATGGTCTCACAAAAACAAAAAAACACCATTCCTGATGTGGTAACATATCAGGAGGGACCTCACCAGACAGGTGCTTCTCCCAGAGGTGGCCCTACTTAGCTCTCTGTTACAGTCTCAGGGACTGGGGTGCCCTTAGTCTTCAGAGTATCTGGCTTAGAAAACAAAGGGGACTGATGTCTGGGGGTTCCAAAGTGCTAAAGGAAACTAAGATTCACCTCTTAGAGGCCTCACATGCAATTGTTGCTCACCCTGAGACCCAGGGAGAAAAAGTTTAGTGGCAAGCCATTAGCAGATGGGACCTCACAGTGTAGAAGTCCTCCCGAAGAGTGAGGGAGTCAAGCTCCACCTGGGGAACCCCTGAACTGAGAAGCTATACCAGGGAAAGGAGCCCCAATACCAAGTGGCTCTGAAACTCAGCAGGGTTTATGGTGATGTGGGAAGGTCATGAACTCACCTCCTCTGCAGACATTTATACAGTTACTCCTGAAGGAACACTGAGGTCTGACCGGACTGCTTCTGAACCCCCCACCTGCCATGCTGCAAACTGCAGGGGAGAGGGATGGTACTAAGGAACCATAAGCAGATTCCTCTGTGCTGGGGCATAGGAAAAAAGTCATGGTTTAAGAGACTAATATATAAAACATCCAGCCCCAGTACACCAAATGACAGGAGACCTGCTTAAACTCTCCCCAGGTCAAAAGGGCTAGTGAGCATATGGTTTAGGCTACCCTCCATTTTGATAAGGCAGTGTTCCACGTGCTTTGTCGGGCCTGTCAGCTAAGTGAGCGCCAGGCCTCTAGCCCACATCAGCTCTAATGCAGGCAGGGAGGTGGAAGAAGCTATTGTTCGTTTAAAAAAGCAACTACGGTATAAAGGAACTAGCCTTAGGACCTTGCCACAGGGCAGAAGAGCTGCTGAAACTCACTCCAGGTTACTAGAGTTCCTTCTCCACTGATTGATAGCCTAAATAGGAACAGTGTTCAGGGCCCCAGCCAGCCTACTGCCTCTGTGAACCTAGCACCCCTAGCAAAGCACACTGGACACCCCTGGTCAGCACTCACTATAGCTCTAGCCATTATGCCAAGCTGACATAGACACAAAGTATCTCAGAACGCTCTAGGCTCACACCACTTCAGCTGCAGATAGCTCTCCGGTGCAGAGTGCTCCAGCATACCCAAGCCCACGTTTGCCGTGGCCCCAGTCACTCCACCAGTGCATCCCTGTGCTAAGCACCCTGGGACACCTCTGCTCATACCACCTTCAGCTGTTCTGCCAGGATACCCTCTGTATGGAGAGCCCCAGGGGAGTACTTGCGTGGAGTGCCCCTGGGCACCCTCTCTGCAGAAAGGCCCAGGTCCTACCAGCGTGTACCCATGTCAGCTTTCCTGCAAGAGCACCCTCAGTGCAGAGACCCCGGGGACAGCTCTGGCCATCCCACCACAGCAGCCTCAGCAAGGAACGCCCTGGGACCCTGCCCACACCACACACAGACCTGGGCAGCCAGCATCTTCACCAGGCACAAACAGTCTACACTGGAAATGACCATACACAGGACCACTCAAGTTGAGAAGTAGCAGTTCTTTCTACTTCATAGAAACACCCAGCCAAGTGAAGTGAATAGACAGAGAAATATGCTCCATGACAGAACAAGACAGATATCTTGGAAAAAGAACTAAATAAGATGGTATAAGCCATATGCCTGATAGAGTTTATTAATCATAAAATACTTACCAAACTTGAGAGAAGAATGGAAAAATTGATAACTTCAACAGAGATAGAAAACATACAAGTAGGACCGAATTGAAAGATGACAATAACTGAAAATCTAAAAATACACTAGATAAAAAGATGCAGAAAAATGGATCAGGAACCTGAAAGAGGGTAATGGAAAGAACCAAGCTGAACAACAAAAAGAATTTTTTAAAATGAGGATAGGTTAAGGTATCTCTTAGACAACATGAAGCAAATAAAACCTTGCATTATAGGGGTCACCAAAGGAAAAGAGAAGGGGTAGAAAACTTATAAATCTTTCTTTCCTAACCTGGAGAAGGAAACAGGCATCCAGGTTCAAGAAGCACAGAAAGCTCTAAACAAAATGAACCCAAGAGGTCCACACCAAAGACACATAATAATTAAAATCAGAGGTTAAAGATGAGAATTTTAAAAGCAATGAGAGAAGCAAAAAGTTACATACAAGAGAAACCTATCTACTATCTACTAATTTTTTAGCAGAAATTTTACAGACCAGAAAGGGAGGGTCAGGATATATTCCAAATGCTGAAAGATAACTTTGCCAGGTAAAGAATTTCCCAAAGAAAAATTAAGAGTGCATCACCACTAAATGACTTACAAGAAATGTTAAAGGGACTGCTTGAATTGGAAAAGGCCATAACTGGGCTAAAACTATAAATAGAAGATATAAAATACAACTATGGGGTAAAAAAGTCATTTTATAATGTACTCAAACTTCAGCAACCACCAAGTTAATAGAAACTGCTATATATTTATTCCAGGAAAAAAGGATGGGGCAATATCTGCAAATTAAACAATATGCCACACCACATTAATAAAATGAAGGATAAAATCACATCATCTGAATAGATGCAAAAATGCATTTGACAAAATTCAACAGCCATTATTGATAAAAAATTTTCAACAAAGTGTATTCAAAAGGAGCACTCCTCCATATAATTAAGGCCAAATCCACATCATATTCAATGGTCGAAAACTAAGTGCTTTTCCTTTAAGACCAGAAACAAGATAAGGATGTCCACTCTTGCCACTTTTATTCAACACTGTACTAGAAGACCTAACCACAACGCTAATACAAGAAAGAGAAATGAAGTAAAACTTTCACTATTTGCAGATGACATGACATTATATACAGAAAACCCTGAAAAACTATTCAAAGTAACAAAGAATTCAGTAAATTTGCAGAAGACAAAATTAACATACAGAAATCTGTTGCATTTTTACACTAACAATAAAGTAGCAGAAAGAGGATTAGGAAAACAATTACATTTTTCAATTGCACCAAGAATAAAATACCCAGGAATAAACTTAACCAAGGAGGTGAAAGGCCTGTACTCTGAAATTTTTAACATACTGGTGAAAGAAATTGAAGACAACGCAAATCAAAAGCCATTCCATGTTCATGGACTAGAAGAATATTGTTAAAATGTTCATACTACCCAAGGCAATCTACAGATTCACTGCCATCCCTATCAAAATACCAATAGCATTTTTCATGGAACTAGAACAAATAGTCCTGAAGTTTCTATGGAAACACAAAGAACTCCTAATAGCCAAAACACTCTTGAGAAAGAACCACAAAGCTGGGCATATTACAATCCCAGATTTCAGGATACACTACAAAGCTGTAGTTATCAAATTAGTATGGTACTTGCACAAAAACATACACATGGATTAATGGAACAGGATGGCCCAGAAATACACCCATACCTATATGGTCAATTAATCTGTAACAAAAGAGCCAAGAATATACAATGGGGGAAAGACGGAGTCTTCAATAAATGGTTTGGGGAAAACTGGACAGCTACATGCAAAAGCGTGAGACTGAACCACTTATACACAGAAATAAACTGAAAACAAAGACCTAAATGTGGGACTTGAAACCGGAACACTCCTAAAATCTCTTAGATATCTTTGGTAGCATTTTTATGGATAGCTCGCCTCAGGCAAGGAAAACAAAAGCAAAAATAAGTTATTGGGACTACATCAAAATAAAAAGCTTTTTCACAGCAAAGGAACCCAACAACAAAACAATAAGGCAACCTACTGAATGGGAGAAGATATTTGTAAATGATAAATCCAATAAGGGTTAATATCCAAAATATACAAAGAACATATCCTTAAAAAAAAAAAAAAAGTGGGGAGAAGACAGCACCTGACCCATAGGTTAAGATTTACTGAGTAATTGTAGGGCATATGACAGAGGGTCAAGGATTGGTAGGAAATTTACCAGGGAACAGGCACTGGTGGAGTCATTTTTCTTTCTGTCCTTCAGCCTAGCTGGCCCAATGCTGGCAGGCACCAGTTCCGACCCTTCTCGTCTACATTACTAGCACTGCTTACACCTCACCCTGGCATTCTCCATCAAATCTGCCTGCCCAGGCAGGTGCCCCCTCCCCAAGTTCTCTCACCTTGCCACACTTGGCAGGCAGCCTCAGATGGGACCAGAATCTCCAAAGGGAGGTTCTCCTGGAGGAGGGGCAGCTCATGCCTCCAACAGTCACAACTGGTACTTATAGCCAGCCCCCCTGAATACTACTGTCACCCCCCAGCATGCCCACAGCAACTGTAGCCAGGCCTCTCAGACAGCCATGTGGTGGTGGGCAGCCCTGTCCCCCAGTGCACCCACAGCAGTTGTAGCCAAGTTACAATAGGAGGGCACATGCAGCCCACACAGGCGGCAGCCCTGGAACACCTAATTATCATGACCAGAAAGGATGACACTTTGGGGCCCCACAAGATGCCTTCTACATAAAACCAGTATCTTTGAGACCAGTAATCATAGCCGACCTAACTAATATAGAACAGATTAAGGAGACTAAAGAGTATGTTCAAAACAAAAGAACAAGACAACACCTAAGAAAAAGAACAAATAGGGGATAACTAATCTACCTGATAAAGATGTCAAGGTTATAATTATAAAGATGCTCACTGGACATGAAAGAAGAGTGGATGAACACAGTGAGAACTTCAAAAAAGAGAGAATAAAAATAACCAATCAGAGCCAAAGAATATAATAATGGACATAAAATCCCCTAGATGGACTATACAGGTTGGAGGATACAGGAAAACATCAGCAATTTGGAAGATAAAATACTAGAAATCTCTCAATTAAATAAAAATAATTTTTTTCTATTCTTTTTTTAAAGATTTTATTTATTTATTTGACAGAGACAGTGAGAGAGGTAACACAAGCAAGGGGAGTGTGAGAGGGAGAAGCAGACTTCCAGCCGAGCAAGGAGCCTGATGTGGGGCTCGATCCCAGGACCCTGGGATCATGACCTGAGCCAAAGGCAGATGCTTAACAGCTGAGCCACCCAGGCGCACCTCCCTCAAAAAAATTTTTTTTAATGAATATAGGTTTAGGGATGTCTGGGATGATATCAAGCATATTAACATGCACATTATAGGGGTACCAAAAGGAGAAGAGAGAGAAAGGAGCATATGTGAAACAGAGAAAACACATTAGAAAGAATAACAGCTGAAATTTTGCCTAACCTGGAAAAGCAAATAGGCATCCAGGTCCAGAACACAGAGAGATACACACCAAGACACATAATAATTAAATTGTCAAAAAGTAACAGTAAAGAAAAAAATCTTAAAAGCAGCAAAATAAAAGCAAACAGGTTCATACTAGGAAACACCCATAATAAGACTACGAAACACCCATAATAAGACTACTAGCAAATTTTTCAGTAGGAACTTTGGCCTGATGGAGGTGGCAGGATATATTTAAGGTGCTCAAAGAAGAAAAAAAAAAAAAACCTAAAATCAAGAATATTCTATCTGGAGGTTATCATTCAGAAGTGAGGGAGAGATGAAGAGCTCATCACCACTAAACTGGCCTTACAAGAAATGTTAAAAAGATTATTTTAAACAGGAAAGAAGTAGAGGAAAATTATGGGGAAAAAATTTCACTAGTAAAAGCAAACCTATGGTAAAGGCAGGACACCAGTCCCTTACAGAGCTAGTATGAAGGTTAAAAGACAGAAGTAGTAAAATCAACTATATCTACAACAATTAGTTAAGGGACACAAAAAGATATAAAATATGACATCAATACTGGGGAGGAGGAGTAAAGGTGTAGAGCTTTTAAAATGTGTTCAAACTCAAGTGGCCATCTACTTAAACTGCTATACACACAGGGTGTTGTATATAAACTTTGTGGTACCACAAACCTATAATAGATACACAAAAAATAACGTAATCAAATCACACAGGAAGAGAACAAGAGAAAGAGGGAATTGAGAATTACGAAACAACTAGAAAACAATTAACAAAATGACAGTAAGTATGTACCTATCAATAACTACTTTAAATGTAAATGGATTAAATACACCAATCAAAAGATACAGTGTGAATGAATGGATAAGACCCATCTGTATGCTGCCTGCAAGGGACTCACTTCAGACCTAAACATACATACAGACTAAAGTGAAGGCATGGAAAAAGATATTAATAGTAAATGGAAAAGAAGAGAAAACTGGGGAGCAATATTCATATTAGACAAAATACATTTTAAAATAAAGACTATAACAAGAGACAAAAAAGGGCATTACATAACGATAAAGGGTCAATCCAACATGAGAATATAACAATTAAGTTATCTATGCACCCAAAATAGGAGCACTTATATATACAAAGAAAATATTAACAGATATTAAGAAGTTGACAACAATACATTAACATTAGGGGACTTTAATACCCCACTTGCACCAATGAATACATCATCCAGACAGAAAATCAATAAGGAAACATCGGTGTTAAATACCACATTAGACCAGATTTACTTAATAGATATACAGAACATTCCAGACTAAAATAGGAGGATATGCATTCTTTTCAAGTACACATAGAACATTCTCCAGAATAGATCACATTTTAAGCCACAAAAAGTCTCAATAAATTTATGTAGATTGAAATCCTATCAAGAAATTTTCCCACTACAAAAGTATGAAACTAGAAATAAATCAATTACAAGAAACCAGAAACAAACACATGGCAGCAAAGCAGCATGCTACTAACAACAAATGAGTCAATAAAGAAATCAAACAGTAAACCAAAAATACCTTGAGGCAAATGAAGAGGGTAATACAGTGTTCCAAGTTCTTTGGGACACAGCAGAAGCAGTTGTAAGAGGGAAGTTTATAGCCATAAAGAAAAACCCCTACAAACAATCTTATCTTACACCTAAAGGAACAAGAAAAAGAAAGCATCAAGTTAGTAGAAGGAGGGAAATAATAAAGAGCAGAGGAAATAAAATGAAGACTGAAAAAAAAATAGAAGAAATGAATGAAACAAAAAATTGTGGTTTGAAAAGTTAAACAAAATTGATAAACCTTTAGGTAGACTAAAACTGACACCACAGAAATACAAAGGATTGTAAGAGACTACAATTTACACCAAAAAATAAACGACCTAGAAGGAACAGGTAAATTCCTAGAAACAATCTTCCAAGACTGAATTAGAAGCTAGAAAATATGAAAAGACCTATTACTAGTAATGAAATTAATCAGTAATCAAAAAGCTATTAACCAAGGTCCAAGACCAATGGCTTCACAGATGAATTCTACCAAACATTCCAAAAAGCATTAGTATCAAATTATTACCAAAAAAAAAAAAAAATACAAGAGGAAGGAACACTTCCAAGTTCATCTTGCCATGCCAGCATTACACTGACACTAAGAGCAGGCAAACACACTACAATAAGATTAAACAATTAAATAATTAAAAGCCGATTTCCCTGATGAACACTGATGCAAAAATCCTCAAAACTTAGCAAACCTAATTCAACAATACATTAAAAGGATCATTCATCATAATCAAGTGGGATTTATTCCAGGGATGCAAGGATTGTTCGACATCTGCAAATCAATCAACATGAGACATCACATTTGCAAAATGAAAGATAAAAATCATATGACCATCTCAATAGGTGCAGAAAAAATGTTAAAAAATTCAGCCATTCATGATAAAGACTTTCAACAAAGTGGGTTGAAAGAGAACCATACCTCAACACAATAAAGTCTATGTGTGAAAAACCCACCAGTATTAGCTTACTCAATGGTGAAAGGTGAAAGCTTTTCCTCTAGGATCAGGAAAAAGACAAGGTTGGCAACTCCCATCACTCTTATTCAACACAGTAGTGGAAGTCCTAGCCACAGCAATCACACAAGAACATACAAGAAAAAGAAATAAACGTCATCCAAATTAGTAAGAAAGAGGTAAACTGTTACTATCTGAAGATGACATGATACTATACATAGAAAACCTTAGACTCTACCAAAAACCTATTAGAATGAATAAATTCAGTAAACTTGTAGGATATAAAATTAATATGCAGAAATCTATTGCATCTCTATACACTAATAACAAAGTAGCAGAAAGAGAAATTAAGAAACAATCTCATTTATAATTGCAGCAAAAATAATACCTAGAAATAAATAAAGCCAAACAGGTGAAACTTCTGTACTCTCAGAACTATAAGACATTGATAAAGGAAATTCATGGTGACACAATAAATGGAAAAAAAACACCATGCTTATGGATTGGAAGAATTATATTGTTAAAATACTCACACTGCCCAAAGTAATCTATGAATTCAGTGTAATCCTTATCAAAATAGCATAGGATTGTTAGAGTTCTGTAAATGATACTAAAATTTGTATGGAACACGAAAGACCCCTATAGCTAAAGCACTCTTGGGAAAGAGGAACAAAGCTGGATGTATCACACTCCTGATTTCAAACTCTACTACAAAGCTATAGTAATCAAAACAGTATGGTTCTACTAGAAAACACACACATCGATCAAGAGAACAGGATAGAGAGCCCAGAAATAAATCCATGCTTACATGGTGAATTGACCTATGGCAAAGGAAGCAAGACTATACAAGGGGAAAAGGACAGTTCCTTTAATGAATGGTATTAGGAGTACTGGACAGCTACATACAAGTGCATGAAATTCAACCACTTTCTCATACCATACAAAAATAAATTCAAATGGAGTAAACCTAAATGTGAGACCTGAAATCATAAAACTCCTAAATGAAGACATAGGCAAATAAACTACTGCATGTTGATATTAATATTTTTTTGATCTGTCTCCTTAGGCAGGGGCAATAAAGCAAAACTATGTAATTGGGACTACATCAAACTGAAAAGATTTTGCACAGTGAAGGAAAGCGTTGGCAAAACAAAAGGGCAACCTACTGAGTGATGGAAGATATTTGCAAATGATATATCCAATAAGGAGTTATTATCCAAAATATCTAAAGAACTCATACAACTCAATGCACACACACGCACACAGAATCCAATTGATAAATGGGCAGAGGACCTAAAGAGATGTTTTTCCAAAGACCTACAAAGAGCCAACAGACACATGAAAATCATCTAATCATCAGAGGAATGCAAATCAAAACCATAATGAAGTATCATCTCACATAAGTCAGAATAACTGGTATCAAAATGTTGGCAAGGATGTGGAGAAAATGGAACACCTGTGCACGCTTTTTGGGAATGTAAGTAGGTGCAGCCAATATGGAAAATGATATGGAAGTTCCTCGAAAAATTAAAAATAGAAATATTATACTCCAACAATTCCACTGCTCGGTATTCACCTGAAGAAAACAGAACATTAATTTGAAAAGATATATATACACCAATGTTCCCTGCAGCTTATTAGCCAAGATATGGAAGCAACCTAAGTGTTCATTCATGGATAAAGAAGATATTGTGAATATATATACATTGTGTGCGTGGTGTATATGTACACACCATTCACACACAATACACAGACACACATACACACAATACACAAACACACACTAGAATATTCCTCAGCCATAAATAAGAATGAAATCATTCCACTTGCAACAACACAGACATACCTAGAGGGTATTATGCTAAATGAAATGTCAGGCAGAAAAAGATAAATGCTGTATGATTTCACTCATATGTGGAATCTGGGGAAAAAAATGAACAAACAAAACAAGACTCATAAATTCAGAGAACCACTTGTTGCCAGAGGGGCTGGGGCTGTAGGGAGGGGTGACATAGGTGAAAGGGATCAAGAGGTATAAACTTCTAGTTATAAAATAAGTTTAAGTCATGGGGATGTGAAGTGCAGCATAGGGAAAATAGTAAAAAATATTTGATAACATTGTATGATAGATATTAACTACTCTTCTCACAGTAAGCATTTTGTAACATATATAAATGTCAAATCACTATGTGGTGCACTTGAAATTAATATAATATTGTATGTCAACTATATTTCAATTAAAAATGAAATAAATGGAGTTTAGCTTTAATTAAAATCATTCTTCTAGTTTCAAGTGTCTCCAGGAGGAGTTTTGTCATCTCTATACTGTTGCAGACCCCTCCCTCTAGTGGGACTTTCTTTTAAAGTACCATGAATTTGTGGGGGCTAGAGAGTGATCTCTCTAGTCCAGCCCTCCCCCCCCATGTCCCAATTACCCAATCATTCAAATATCCCATAGAGAAAGCATCCTAGGAGTTTGGGATCCCTCTAGATTTCAATCTTTCACATCAGCTTGCGACCATCAAAAACCTCTGCTGGTTTCTGTTTCCCCTAGTTGAATGTTTCTCCCTATGGTAAGCATGTCCTCAGCCCATCTCCAGACAGGGCAAATATACGATGGAAGAAAATATCTTGTGAGCTAAATTTACCGAGGAAATTTTATCCATCTGTAGAATTTTAGTTCACTTGTTTTTCTTCTAAATCTCTTTGTCTGTGAAAATATAAATTTTATCAGTACTCTGATAAAGTACAGAGTACTGATAAAATACTGATTTTCCTTTTCTTAGGTGTTATAACAGGAGTTATAGCTTGCCACTACCTGTTACATCATAACCAGCAGTGAAATCAAATTCTGTATGTAGGCTTTTAATTGGTTCAACCTAGGACTTTATCACTGTTAAGCTTTATATCCATTGCTCACACTATGAAATATTATGTTATTCAAAACTTTAAAAATTATTGCCAGTTCTGTCTCATCTAATACTTTGATTAGCATATCATCTATATCTTTGATCAATAAATTAACTAGGAATAAGTTACTCTGACTAGGATAACTATAAATCTTTCTAGTGAAATATGAAAACTTTGCTTGACTTGATAACTCCATCAATTAACATTTCTTAATCAATTATTTAACCAGATGTTAGATTATTCTTTATTAATTCTCTTGCCATTTCTTCACCACCAAGAGAAATTGTCAATGGAAGATAAAGAAGGGAAGATACTCTAGAGTGATTGTGGAAGGTTTGCTTAATTTTTCTAGAATACCTAAACTAGTAACAGTCAGTTGTTTTGAAGTTGATAATTATGAGTTAAATTTATAACTGTTGATAGTTGTGATATAGCTTAGAAGTGGTAGTACATCATTCAGAATATTTATAATCATTGCAAGCTGAATAGGTAAGATTCCACCTTAAATTTAAAAGCATAAGTCACCAAAGAAAGTAAAGTTTCAGATCTGAACCATAACAGAAATTCTAAGGAAAAAAAAAAATTTAAAACAGCTCTGGAAGTAGTATTTGTGAGAAAATTGTAAGAAAATAAGGAATTTTCTTTTGTACAAGTGTATTTCCTTTACTTCCAGCAAGTTATATACTAATTTCTTAAATTTTTGATTTATTTCAAAATAAACACATTTTTTTTTACTGTACTTTTGTCCTATATATGCACGGATTTCAACACTAATTTTATATTAGGATCACTAGGGTGCTTTTGTCTTCATGTCCATGTGGGGCCTCAGGATTAGTATTTTTCAAAGCACTAATATCATACCTCTGGAAAAGGAGCCTAGACAATTTAAATGTTTTTTTAAAAAAAGGTTATTTTTAGGATAGTTTTAGTTTTACAATAAAATGGAGAAGAAGATACAGAGATTTCCCATAAATCCACAGCCCCGATATATCCATATGCTTCCCTATTATCAAGATCACTCACCAGCACCTCATTTTGGTGACTGGAGGGTATTGCTATACAGGGTACCACAGGACCTCTTCTACACAAGGCCACCACTTATAAGATTAGAATACATAGCTGACCTACCTAATACATAGAAACAAACACAGAGAGTTAGACAAAACCAAGAGACAGAGGAATATGTTCCAAATGAAAAAAACAAAACAAAATTGCAGAAAAAGAGCTAAACAAAATAGAAATAAGCAACATGCCTGAGGAGGAATTCAAAATAGTGGTCTTAAAAATACTTACTGGGCTTGAGGGAAGAGTAGATGAGCCAGTGAGAACTTAAAAAGAAAGAAAATATAAAAAATAATCAGCAGAAAAATACAACAACTGAAATGAAATATACACTAGAGAGTATTAACAGTAAATTAGAAGATGCAGAAGAATGGATCAGCAAACAAAAAGGGTAATGGAAAGCAAACAAGCCTAACAGCAAAAAGAGAGAAGACAATAAAAAGTGAGAATAGGTTAAGGAAACTCTGTGGCATCATTGAGTATAATAACATTTGCATTATAATGATCCCAGAAGGAGAGACAGGGAGAAGGGAGAAGGTAACTTATTTGAATCAATAATGGCTGAAAAATAAAGCAGGGAGAGCACCAAAAAAAAAAGATAAATACAAGGAGGTCCACACCAAGACACATAATTAAATTGGCAAGAATTAAAGATGAGGAGAATCTTGAAAGCAACAAGAGAAAAACAAACAGTTATATATAAGGTAAACTCCTTTAGGCTATTAGCTGATTTTTCAGGAGAAACCTTGCAGGCCAGAGGGACTGACATGATGTATTCAATGTACTGGAAAGGAAAATAATCTACAACCAAGAATATAAGGAGAGATAAAGAGTTTGCCAAACAAAAAAAGTTAAAGGAGTTCATCACCACTAAACAAGCCTTACAGAATGTTAAAGGAAATTCTTTAAGTGGGGGGAAAAAGAAAGCCATAACAAGAAGGAAATTATAAAAGGAAAAATATTCACTAGTAAAGGCAAACATATAATGAAGGTATAATCACTTATAAAGCCATTATGGAGGTTAAGCACAAAAGTAGTAAAATCAATTACATCTACAAAAATTTGTCAAAGGATATACACAATAGAAACATGTAACATATGACTTCATATACATATAATGTGGAATGTGGAATAAAAATGTAGTCCTTTTGGAATGTGTTCAAACTTCAGCAACCATCAAATTAGTATATACTACTATACACGTGGAATGTTCTAGATAAACCCAATAACCAAAAATCAAAAAGTATCACAAGTACACACAAACAGAAAAAAATCGAAGTGTCACACTAACAAAAGCCATCAAACCACAAGGAAAGAGAGCAAGAGAAGGAGTAAATGTGCCAATCAAAAGACACAGGGTGAGGGGGGCGCCTGGGTGGCACAGCGGTTAAGCGTCTGCCTTCGGCTCAGGGCATGATCCCGGCGTTATGGGATCAAGCCCCACATCAGGCTCCTCCGCTATGAGCCTGCTTCTCCCTCTCCCACTCCCCCTGCTTGTGTTCCCTCTCTCGCTGGCTGTCTCTATCTCTGTCAAATAAATAAATAAAATCTTTAAAAAAAAAAAAAAAGACACAGGGTGACTAAATGGGTAAAAAACAAGACCTATCTACATGCTGCTTACAGAAGACTCACTTCAAACCTAAAAACACATACAGATTAAAAGTGAAGGGATCAAATAAGATATTCCATGCAAATAAAGCTGGAAAAAAAAGGTAGGGTAGCAATACTTATATCACACAAAATTGACTTTAAAACAAAGGCAGTAACAAGAGACAAAGTGTTTTATATCATGATAAAAGGATCAATCCAACCAGAGGATCTAACAATTGTAAATATCAATGCATCCACCATAGGTGCATGTATTGCTATTGAAAGCAAGTATTAACAGATATGAAGGAAGAAGTTTACAGTAATATTAGGGGACTTTAGCACCCCACTTACATCAGTGGATAGACCATCCAGATACAAAATCACTAAGGAAGCAGTGGCTTTGAGCAACACATTAGACCAAATGGATTCAACAGATATATATAGAACATTCCATCCAAAACCATCAGAATACACATTCTTTTCAAGTGTACATGGAACATTCTTCAGGATAGATCACATGTTAGGCCACAAAACAAGTGTCAATAAATTTGAAAAAGACTGAAATTTTACCTAGCATCTTTTCCAACCACAATGATATAAAATTAGAATTACAAGGAAAAAAAAACTGGAAGAAAGCACAAACACATGAAGGCTAAAAAATATGCTACTGAACAACCAATGGGTCGATGAACAAGTCATAGAGGAAATAAAAAAATACATGGAGATGAATCAAAATGGAAACATAATGGTCCAAAATCTTTGGGAAGCAGCAAAAGCAGTTTAAAGAGAGAAGATTAGAGCGATGTAGGCTTATCTCAAAAAAGCAAGAAAAATCCTAAATAAACAGTCAAAATTTAAAAGTAAAGGGACTAGAAATAGAAGAATAAACAAAGCCCAAGTTAGTAGAAGTAAGATAATGATAATAAAGATTAGAGCAGAAATAGAGACTAGAAAAAAATAGAAAAGAAAAATGAACCAAAAACTGGTTATTTGAAAGCATAAATAAAATTGATAAACCTTTAGACTCATCAAGAAAAAAAAAAGTTTGCTTAAAAAAAACAGAAATGAAAGAGGAAAAATAATAGCTGATGTCATTGAAACACCACAGAAAGGACTAAAAGTGACTACTATGAAAAATTATATGCCAACAAACTGGACAACCTAGAGAAAGTGGATGAATTGCTAGAAACACAATTGTACAAAACAGAATCAGGAAGAAACAGAAAATTGAATAAATTATTAGTGAAATTGAATTGGTAATCAAAAAATTCCCAACAGGTGAATTCTACCAAACATTTTAAAAAGAGTAATACCTTTCTCCTCAAACTATTCCAAACGATGGAAGGGGAAGGAAAACTTCCTAATTCATTCTATAAGGCATTGACCTGATACCAAAATTAGACAAAAGCACTTATTAAAAAAAAAAAGGAAAGAAAATTAAAGGCCAATATCCCTGATAAACATCGATACAAAAATCCTCAACAAAATATTAGCAAACTGAATTTAACAATACATTAAAAGAATTATTTACCATGAGCAATTTCCAAGGACACAAGCATGGTTCAGTATTTGCAAATTAATCAATGTGATACATCATTTTAACAAGGGGAAAAATAAAACCCATATGATTATCTCAATAGATGCAGAAAAAGCATGTGATAAAATACAACATTAATAATAAAAACTCTCAACAAAGTGGGTTTGTAGGAATCATACCTCAACATGATAAAGGCTCCATGTGATATAGTCACCATTACATCTTTTTCAATGGTGAAAAACTAAAATGTTTTTCTCTAAGGTCAGAACAAGACAAGGATGTTCACTTTCACCACTTTTCTTTAACATGGTACTAGAGGTTCTAGGCATAGCAATCACACAAGAAATAAAAAGCATCTAAATTGGTATGGAAGAAGTAAAACCATCACTACTTGCAGCTGACAACAAACTATATACAGAAAATCTTAAGTACTCCACCAAAAAACCTTTAGAATAAATGAACTCAGTAAAGTTTCAGGATACAAAATTAACATACAGAAATCCACTCCATTTTATACACTAATAATGAAGTAGCAGGAAGTGAAATTAAGAAAACGATCCATTTATAATTGCAGCAAAAAAAAAAATACTAGGAATAAATTTAAGCAAGGAGGTGAAAGTCCTATAGTCTGAAAATCGTAAGATATTGATATAAGAAATTGAAGATGACACAAATAAAAGGATATACCATGTTCATGGGTTGGAAAAATTAGTCTTCTTAAAATGTCTGTTCTATCCAAAGCAATCTACAGATTCAGTGCAATCCTTATCAAAATACCAATAGCATTTTTCACACAACTAGATAAAATAATTTTAAAATTACTATGGAAACAAAGATCCCCAATAGCCAAAGCAATCCTAAGAAGAACAGCTGAATATATCACACCCCCATATTTCAAGACATACTACAAAGCTAAAGTGAAAAACAAAAACAAAAATACACAGTATGGTACTGGCACAAAAACAGACACATCGATCCATGAAACAGGATAGAGAACCAGGAAACAAACTCACACCTATATATTGTCAATCTACAATAGAGGAGGCAAGAATTATGGGGAAAAGACAGTCTCTCCAATAAATGGTGTTGGGAAACTGGACAGCTAACATATAAAAGAACGAACTGGAACACTTTCTTACACCATATACAAAAATGAACTCAAAAGAGATTGAAGACGTTAACATGAGACCTGAAACCATAAAATTCCTAAAACAAACAAACAAACAAAAAACACAAAACAAACACAAAAAACAAATGTTAATCCCTTAGATATCAGCATTAGCAACATGTGTATAGCTAATGTCTTCTAAGGTAAGGGAAACAAAAGCAAAAATACACACTAGGACTACAACAAAATAAAAAGCTTTTGCACAGCAAAAGAAACCATCAACCATCCAAAAAGGCAACCTACTGAACGGGAGAAGGTATTTGCAAACGATATATCCAATAAGGAGTTAATATTCAAAATACGTAAAGTATGTATATATGTGTATATGTGTGTGTCTATGTATGTATATACATGTATTGCTGGTTCTTACTTGGCTTTATCTCTTCTTGACCCACTCTGGATTTATTAATTATAACATGGTCAGTTCCTCAGCTCTGACCCAAGTCTCTTAAGAATTCAATATTCATCAATGTCCTCCCATTGACACATGCGGACTATAGCTACGAAAAATTTTACCCTCACCCGCTGTTGACAATTGCTGCTCTACAGAATTGTGCTCTCATGTTGGGATACAAAGCATGATTTTTGAGGATTATGGCCAACTTCATGCATAGTTTGGGCAAGCAGAATGGAGGTTTAATATGAAATAGCACCACATTCCTGATAAGTGAATATACGTTAGAACACTATAAGCCAGCACCTAGAGGAGACTAGAAAAGGGTAATGAGAAAAGAGGTTAAAATGCACTGGCTTCTGGAACCCAATTAGAAAGGAAACAGAGCAGAATTTTAGTACCGTGAGTTGAACCACACTGCCACGTAAAGGTATAGGTGGTAAAGTTGGTGGTACCCGGGTTCAGGAGTTCTGACATGGGGTGTTCTTATATGAATGGGTCCCTATACGAATATTCTGTGACTCAGAGAAAATCTAAAAATTATAGATCAATTTAGTAAGAGCCTAAAAGTCATCACTTGAATTAAAATTTCAGATCAGACAAACAAGAAGCATGGCGCCATACCAAAGATTAATGAACACTAAATTAGAACTCCCCACCACTTCCTGTTTTGGCCTAAATGATACCAGTTCACACCAACAAGAGACACTGATGTAGATCATAGATTATGCAATTAAAAGACCCAATTATGTTAGAACAGAACTGGGCTTAGTGGTGGTAGTAGGTAGGTAGATAGCATGAACCAGGTGAACAAGTCAGGGACCAATGACACAGAGAGAAGACACTTCCGAAATGAACTGCTAAGAAGCTGGGTAGGTCGAAGAGTGTTTTAGTGTTGCCTCAAAGCTGGAGGGTAAAGAAGGACGGTCTGTGCTCAGACTCTAGTTGCTCTGGGACCAAGAAGTGCTTACGAGCAACACACTGGGTCCAATATCACCTTGTTTTTACGTCTTGAGCAGACCACTTATCATCTTATCAGGCCACTAATCATGCAATGAATGCAAAAGGAGTTGGTAACTGAACTAATTAATAAGTCAAAGATCAATAAAGATAAGAGGCATCCCCTGCAAACTGGAGGCTGATAACTAAAGAGAGTAGAAAAAGCAGATGCTGACATATTACAGGGCATAGACTTCCACTCTTAGAATTGTGGATTCCCAGGGAGCCCCTAAACTGTTGTTAGAAATATTCAAATCCACAGATGCCTGGATGGCTCAGTCAGTTAAGCATTCCACTCTTCGTTTTGGCTCAGGTCATGATTTCACGGTCATGAGATCAAGCCCTAAGTCGGGCTCTGCTCTTAGTAGAGTATGCTTGTCCCTCTCCCCCCTCTTCTGACCCTCTGCCCTTCTGCCTGTGTGTGCTCTCTCTCTAAAATAAAGACAAAAAATTTTAAAAATATACATATTCAAATCCATATACATTCTAGGCATTTTCAAATGATCAGATAATATGCTTGCATATATTTATGTTCACTACTCTTCAAATGTCTGTAGGTGTTATAAGATTAATCAAATATAAGTTAATTTAAAAGATACATTGTTTTATTGAATTCATAGAAATTTATTGTCATTAGCTATTTTCTCAGTAATTGCAAATACTAAAATATAACTATCAGATATTGGCCTGAGAAAATGTTTGATGTTAGAAAACTATTCCCCACAGTCACATAGGCTGAGAACTACTGCTTTAAAAGAAAAAACAGAGGCAGTATCACCCCAAAGAGAAAGCAACTAGAATTGGGGGCGGGGAGTGTGGTGAAGGCAGTGCAGTCAAGTGGAGAGAACAGAAGCCCCTGTCATCGGTTAAGATCTGCTCTGCACCATCTCCTAGCTCTGGGATCCTAAGCAAATTACGTCTCTTTCTATGGCTGATTTCATCAATAAGTTACAATATTATCCAAATTTAGAGTGTTGTTGCAAGGATTAATGGCAACGTATGGGCAGAATCTGGAACATAACAGCTACTCAATAAATTGCAACCATTTATAGCTACTTTGAAAGAGAAGGTAATTAATTCTGAGAAACAAATGAAATTCAAAATAAAGGAAACTAAAAGACGCTGAGAATTTGATCAAAGGATGGTAAACACAGAGTCAGAGCATAGACAGGATCTGCCACTAAGGAAGTGAACGTAAATTCCATGTAACCTGTGGACTCCAGATTAATAGTAAAATAAAGCAGCTGGACTCAGTTTTAAATCCTGTAATTTTGCTTGAATTACTTTTAGGGAGAATAAGAATGTCAATCCCAGATACAAGTGTTGGTTGAGCTACTGAGGAATTGCTACACACTCGGCAGCTTCTTGATATCTGCCCCCCCCCCCCGCCCCCCGGGCCTCAAAGAACTAGAAGTAAGGACCAAGCCTGCAGCAGCCTGCTGGCAACCACATAAAGCTCCGGGAGTTCTAAGTCACGTATGTGGATTCCGAATGAATTTCCCAGCCATTATCGGTGATTAGTTTCCCGTGTTATAATAAAACCCAGTGAAAATTACAAATATCATGCATCTTAAATATGTTATATACTGAATACTATGAAATCACTCTCAGTCACAACTCCCACTGATTCCCACCGTGTCTGCTTGATTATTTCCCTTCCATGTCCTCTCTCCTTCTCCACCCACTTCTTGTTACTTCAAGTGCATGTAATTCTTGCTTACTCATAGCTATAAAAATAATTCTGTACAATTGTGCCATGACAATAATATTGTAAAAATATATGATGATTTATGTAAGTTCCTACTTACTGACTTTTATCAGGTTCCCAGTTTTTATTTCTATGAATAACACCCCTCTAAAAAAATATCAATTTACATATGCATTTATGTATTCACGCTTTTATTTCTATAGGATAGAGTCTCATTGTATAGTATTTCTAGTTGGAAGATACGTTTTTAATTTTAATAACTACTGCCCAAGAGCTCGCAACAATGCATATTGCCACCATTAAAATCTGAAAATGTTTTTTTTCTATGATCTCCACCAGCAGGTGTTATAATTCATTTTGTAATTTTTGCCCATATGATGAATATAAAGTAGGTTTTCAATTTTACTTTACAGTGATTTTTCTGAAAATTTGGTATGGGGGTACTCAGCTTATTTTCCATATGTATTTGTGATTTGAATTTGCTCTTTATAACTTGTACTTATTTTCCTGTTGGATGTTTCCTTTATTGTCAATTTTTAAGAAATTTTTTCTATGTTATAGTCAACACTAACTATGTATATGCCATATACTTTCAAAATATTTTCCCAAAATGTTTACTGATTTGGCTTTTGCCACATAGAAAAATATTCAAATTTTATAGAGTTAAATATGCTATATTTCTCTTAATGGTGCAGTTTACTTTTTATTTTACAAGTTCTACCCCCAATTCCCTAAATTTCTTGAAATATGATAATCTTTATTTTTAACATTTAAAATATAACATTGCTAAAATTGCTTTGAGTATAGTGTAAAATAGGAAATCAAATGTATTTTTTTCTAGATTGTTAACCATTTGGTCCAGAACCATTTATACGATGAACCATTATCTTCCTACCAAACTGATTGTCCATCCCTGTAATATATTGAATTTGCATGATGACTAGAAGGCTAAGCTAATACTATACTGTTTTTACTATAGTGACCGGAGGCAGTTTGTTGTATTCAGTTCTCCACGCGCTCTTGCCCATGACCCCATAGCGCTCAGAAGTGGGTAGAGCACATTTCCAACATCCCATTGATGTTGGGCCTGGCCGTGTGACTTGTTTTGGTTAATAGGAGATGGACAAAAGCGTCTTTCTGTGAATCCCCATGAGAAGAACATCTCCCACATGTCCTACGGATGAAAAGACATATGGAGCAGAGCTGAAATCAACCTAAAACCTGGATTCCAGTCTCGCCAATACAAAGCATGAAGTAAAGCCATCCCAGACAGCCCACAGACCCATGACAAGAAATGCTTGTTGTCGTAAGACACTGACTCGTGCGAGGCTGTCGTGTATCATCACAGCAATATGACTGGTACAGTATGACCATAGGATGACTTGATATCTAGCAAGGAATCGGTACCTATTCATTTTTATGTATGTTTACTAAACTCCGCTATATATTCTTTCACAGGAACGTCATATAATCGTTCATATTAAACTTTATCACATATAATCCAAAGCTTAGGAAAACAACCCATAAATTTAAGTTGCTATTATAATTACATCCCATGTCTTTTTATTTTATTCAGATCTCTTTTTTTTCATGTTCTGTAATGTAACTTTATAGTTTTCTTGGAGTCCTTTATCACATAGTTTGTCTCTGTTAAAATGGATTATTTCCCCAATTCTGTTTCTAGCTTGTGACTGCCAGGGAAGATGAAGCTAATAATTGCTGCATATTAACCTTATTTCCAACTACCTTATCAAATTCCCATATTAAATCTACTAGTTTCCTTTACTAGAGTATTGGATTTTTTTAAGACATCCAGTCACATCAATAGGATAAATCATAATTGCATCCCTCTTTTTTATCGTAGTTATTTAAATTTACTTTCACTTTATTGTCTCACTGTGGTCAGTGTAATGCAAAGTCTTGGTGAACAACATTATTGAAGACAGCCTGACCCCAACCCGGGTGAAATGTAGCAATGCTAAACTATGTATCATTACAGACTACAAAACCCAAAACAACAAAAACAAAAAACCTTTTAAAAAGAAAGATATTTCATAGTTCCTCACTCAGTGCTCAACCACGGGGGAGTCATATCACTTACAAAATATCCATGTGAATCAAGCTGCTTTGTTCCTCTAGCATTTAGATTTTAATCCTGATAATACTTTCATCCAAGCAATCCTGTTCTTTGGGGCAGGAAAAAGATCAAGATAAGCCTGGAAAACGTTGCTGGAAAACAAGGATGCTTTTTAAACGCGTGAAGTAATGCTGAAAACACAAAGGAGTGTCTAAAGGGGTTTACGGTAGCCAACTAGAACAATATTAGCATCAAAGGGAAAATAAAAATTCTACTTGGCTAGAACAGGCTGTGCTTAGAAAAAGCTGCCCATCAGTAATGATACTCAAAAAGAAAAATGGAAAAGTAAACGTAAAAATAATTGATGAATTTATACAGTTTTGGTGAGAGAAGAGGGCTGATTTGTGATCTTCTGTTTAATCTAAGTATATATATATTTTCAAAACATTTTCCCAAAATGTTTACTGATTTGGCTTTTGCCACATAGAAAAATAAGTGTGTGTGTATATATATATATATATATATAATCTAATTAAAAATAAGTATATATATATTTAATTTTATTTTTTAAAGATTTTATTTATTTGACAGAGAGAGAGACAGCATGAGCAGGGGGAGCTGGAGAGAGTGAAGCAGACTCCCCGCTGAGCAGGGAGCCCGATGGAGGGCTCCATCCCCCGACCCTGGGATCATGGCCTGAGCCGAAGGCAGATGCTTAACTGACTGAGCCACCCAGGCACCTCAATATATATTTATTTATAGACACACCTGCCTACACATTTTCTCTACCAGTCTAAGTACAGTGGATCACAAAAACTGGAAATAGATTGAATATCAGAGAATTTGGCCCCAAAAAAAGGCAGTATGTTACAGGCATACCTCAAAGACATTGTGCATTTGGTTCTAAACCACTCCAATAAAGTGAGTCAAATGATTTTTTTGTTTTGGTTTCCCACTGTATATAAAAGTTATGTATACTAAGTGTGCAATAGCATGACATCTAAAAAAGTACGTATCTTCATTAAAAAATAGTTTACTGCTAAAAAATGCAAGTCCTCCTCTGAGCTTTCAGTGAATTGTCATCTTTTTTTGCTGGTGGAGGGTCTAGCTTCAATCTTGATGGCTGCTGACTGATCAGGGTGGTGGCTGCCGAAGGCTGGGGTCGCTGCGGCAAGTTCTTAAAATAAGACCACAGTGACGTTTGCCGTATCAATTGACTTTCCCTTTCACAAACAAGTTCTCTGTAGCATGTGATGCTGTTTGGCAGCATTTTACCCACAGAAAGTCTTTCGAAATTGGAATCAATCCTCCCAAACCCTGGTACTGCTCTGGCAATTAAGTTGATGGCATATTCTAAATCCGTTGTTGTCATTCCAACAATCTTCACAGCATCTTCGCCAGGAGTAGATTCCATCTCAAGAACCCACTTTCTTTGCTCATCCGTAAGAAGCAGCTCCTCGTCTGCTCAAGTTCCATCAGGAGATCGTAGTGAGGCAGTCACATCTTCAGGCTCCACTTCTAATTATCTCGCTATTTCCACCCTATCTCTTGTTACTTCCTCCACTGAAGTCTTGAACCCTTCAAAGTCATCCATGAGGGTTGCAACTAACTTCTTCTAGAGTTCATGTTAATGTCGATATTTTGGCCTCTTCCCATATAATCATGAATGTTTGTAATGGCATCCAGAATGGGGAATCTTTTCCAGAAGGTTTTCAGTGTACTTTGCCCAGATCAGAGGACTCACTGTGTGTGGCAGCTATAGCCTTCCCAAATGTATTTCTTAAATAATAAAACTTGAAAGTCAAAGTTACCCCCTGATCCATGAACCAGGGAAGAGCTATCGCGTTAGCAGGGCTGAAAACAACAGTAACCTTGTTTTGCCTCACCATGTCACCATCGGAGCTCTTGGGTAACCAGATGCATTGTCAACTAATGATAATATTTTGCAAGGAATTTTTTTTCTGAACAATCAGTCTTAATTGTGAGCTTCAACTATTCCATAAACCATATTATACATCTGTGTACTGTCATCCAGGTTTTGTGGTTCCATTTATGCAGCAGAGGCAGAACAGATTTAGCATAATTCTTAAGGGCCCTAGGATTCTGGGAATGGTAAATGAGCACTGGCTTCAATTTTAAGTTACCAGCTGTATTAGCCCCCAACAAGAGAGTCAGTCTGTCCCTCGAAGCCTTGAAGCCAGGGACTGACTTTTCTTTTCTAGCTATCAAAGTCCTGGATGGCATCGTCTTCCAATAGAAGGCTGTTTTGTCTACACTGAAAATCTGTGGTTTAGTGAAGCCACCTTCATTCATTATCTCAGTTAAATCTTCTGGATAAATTGCTCTAGTGTCTATAACAGCAGTTGCTGCTTCACCTTGCACTTTTATGTTCTGGAGAGGGCTTCTTTCCTTCAACCTCATGAACCCACCTCTGCTGGCTTCGGGCTTTTTTTTTTTTTTTTTTTTTTTTTTTTTTTTTTTGGAGTTTCCTCAATTCTCTCAGCCTTCAAAGAATTGAGGCGATTTAGGGCCTTGCTCTAGATTAGGCTTTGGCTTACGGAAATCTTGTGGCTGGTTCGATCTTCTATTCAGACCACTAACGCTTTCTCCATGTCAGCAATAAGTGTGGTTTTTTGTCTTTTTACTTATGTTCACCAGAGTCGCACTTTAAATTTCCTTTAAGAACTTTCCCCTTGCATTTACAACTTGATTAGCCATTCAGTACAAGAGGCCTAGCTTTTAGCTTATCTCAGCTTTTGACTTGCCTTCCTCACTAAACTTAATCATTTCTAACTTTTGATTTAAAGTGAGAGATGCGAGACTCTCCTTTCACTTGAACACCTAGAGGGCATTGCAGGGTTATTAATTGGCCTAATTTCAATATTGTGGTGTCGCAGGGAATAAGAAGGCCTGAGGAGAGGAAAAAGGACTGGGGCAGCTGGTGAATGGAGCAGTCAGAACACGCACGGTATTTATCAAGTTTGCGGTCTTACATGTAAGGGCATGGTTGGTGGTGCCCCCAAAACAATTACAACGATAACATTAAAAATCACTGATCAAAGATCACCATAACAAATATAATAACGAAAAAGTTTAAGATATTGAGAGAATTACCAGAATATCACTCAGAGACAGGAAGTGAGTCAACGCTGTTGGAAAAATGGCACCGATAGACTTGCTCAACACAGGGTTACCACCAACCTTCAGTTTGTAAAGAAAAAAAGTAAGAACTGCCAAGTGCAGTAAAGAACAGTGAAATGAGGTATGCTTGTATGAGAAAAATTTTACATTGCCTCTGAGGAATAAAAAAAAAATAAAATTAAATTAAAAAAAAGCAGGTCATATTCTTTGATAGGAAGACTCAATGTCATAAAAGTATCCATTTTTCCCATTTTAGACCCCAATAGCAACTAAGGTGGTTTTATTTTTGTTGAACTGGGCAATCTAATTCTGACGTTCATAAGGAAATTTCCTTTAAAAAAAATGAAGATTTTTGGAAGTATATTTCTAAGACACATCCAAACTGTTAACAAATAATAAGTTTAAAAGTTTAGAAAGTGCCAGAAAAATAGGCAAATTGTAGAGACTTCATAAATGATAAAGAATTTCAAATTAGTGGAGGAAATTATTCATAAATGGAATTAGAGGACAGGGAAAATATTTGGAAAAATATACATTTTGATCCCAAATGCACCAATTACATTTAAATAAATGTAGTAAAGTTTTTAATATTAAGACAAATCATAGGGGCGCCTGGGTGGCTCAGTCGTTAAGCGTCTGCCTTCGGCTCAGGGCGTGATCCCAGAGTCCTGGGATCGAGCCCCACATCAGGCTCCTCTACTGGGAGCCTGCTTCTTCCTCTCCCACTCCCCCTGCCTGTGTTCCCTCTCTCACTGGCTGTCTCTCTTTCTCTCTAATATATAAAATCTTTAAAAAAAAAAAAAAGACAAACCATAACATTATTAGATAACTTACAAATATCCTTTCTCAGGTTAAAGAAATCCTGTCTTTGCCTGGTTTTCTGAGGCTTTAATTTGTTTGGTTTTTGTTTTTTAATAGACACTGAATCATTTTCAGAGTTGTTTTTGTTTTGCTTGAGATCAAGCAAGTTGGCTTTTGCTTTAATATATATTAATATGGTGAATGATATTTCTAGATTTTATCTAAACCATTGTTTCATTTCTCGGATAAATAAAATTTGGTCATGATTTACTAACATTTTAATATATTTTATTGGTTTGTACATATTTTCCTTAGAAATATTATATCTATGATCATGAGTGGCATTGGTCTATGATTTTTGTTTTTCATAGTGAGTTTGGCTTAGTTGCAAAGTCACACTGACCTAATACAATAAGTAACAAAAAATCTCCTTATCCTATTCTCTGAGTTTGTGTTAAATAGCAATCATCTGTCCACTCTTTGGTGGAGGGCATCTGTATAACTATCAGGATTTTATTTGCTCTTTATGGAAAAATTTTATCTTCTGATTTGATTTAATAATATTGGGACTATTCTGACTTTCTACTTTATCTTGAGTAAATTTTGGAAAATTTTATTTTTCTATGTAATTGTCAATTTCATCCAGTTCTGTATGTAGTCTTCCATAACTGCTGTGAAACAAACCATCCCCAAACCAAGTGGATTAAAATAACACAATAATTTATTGCGCTCACTAATCTGCAGTTTGGGTAGGGTTTAGTTGGATGGCTTGTCCCCATGGCGTTATCTGGGGAGGCTAACTGAAGCTAAATGGTTCACTTCCAAGATGGCTCACTCACACGGCTGGTAAGCTCTCTGTTGGGGCCTGAGTTGGGGCTGTTGGACTAATGCCTCTGTTATTCTTCATGTGGGTATCTCACAGAATTGCTTGGATTCCATAAAGCAAGATGGATTGGTTCCAGACATGACTATTCCAAGAGACAAGAAATGGAAGCTGCCAGTCTCCTAAAGTCTGAGTCTGAGAAAAGAACACCGTCATTCTCCATATTCAACTGGTCAAATTATCAGAGAGTCTATTTGGAATTAAGGACAACAGACATATTGGGGCGCCTAGGTGGCTCAGTCATTAAGTGTCTGCCTTCGGCCCAGGGTGTGATCCCAGGGTCCTGGGATCGAGTCCCGCATCGGGCTCCCTGCTCCGCTGGGAGCCTGCTTCTTCCTCTCCCACTCCCCCTGCCTGTGTTCCCTCTTTCGCTGTCTCTCTAACAAATAAAAATAAAATCTTTAAAAAAAAAAAAAAAAGGAAAACAGACATAGATCTTTTGATAGGAATGTCAAGAAATCTTTATTCCATCACAATATACTCACATAAGGTTATTCTTATGGTATTATTATCCTTTAAGTATCCTGTCTGTAGTAACATCTCACTTTCATTTTTATTAATGTTTAGTCTCCCCACCCTCTTTTTTTCATTCTTTCCAGTTCATTTTTATCTTATACTCTTCGTGGAATCAAGTTTTAGTTTAGTTGATTCTATTATAGTTCTGCTATTTTACTAATTCCTGTCTTTTTAATTGGTTTATTCCATGTATTTTTCTGAGGTTAATTCTGCCACTATTCTGATTTCTTCTTTTGGAAGATTTTTAACACAAGCATTTAAAATGATATATCTTCCCCCATTTTCTCTTTCAGTAAATGCAGAAAAGAGGTACCATAGCAAGCTTGTCTGCTGTCCTTTGAAATGCCTCTTACAAGGTTGGCCTTGGCTGGTATATAAGAGCTTGTATTTTGGGAGGGTTCCCAGTATGGACTGATAAAAGAGTGGCTGACTCTGCCTAAACTGTACCAACAATATGGTTTATTCTGAACACTTTGGTTTCATGATTTGGGTACCTTTCAGGCTAGCTGTACCTATATAACCAGTTCACAATAAAAGCCCTGGTCACTTGGTCTCTAGTGAGATTCCTTGATGGGCAACATTTTATATGTATTGTCAAAAGGCCTTGCTGGGTGAATTAAGCATGTCCTGTGTGATTCCACTGAGGAAAGGCCCTGGGAAACTTGCTCTTGGTTTCTCCCGCCCCAACTTTGCTGATTGTACTTGGTACAGTTTTGTTATAATAAATCGTAGCTATAAGTACCACTATATGCTGAGTCCTGTGAATCCTCCTAATAATTGAAACAGAAGGTCATCTTGGTGACCCCCAACATGATAACACTTTAACCTCATCCTACATATTTTGATGTATAGCTTATTCATCCCCATTGATTACTTTCTAATTTCTGCTATGTTTTTTTTCTCTTGGACCCATATTTATTTGGAAAGAGATTTTAAATATGTAGTTAAAATCTTTTTCAGATATTTTTATTATCAATTTCTAATCTAGTTGCATTGTGGTCATAGAGCAAATATAAGATATTATCTCTCTGATATTTTGGAGACTTGCTTTCAGGCCTCCTATATGATCAGTTTTCCTAAACAACACACATGTGCTTGAAAAAAAGTATATATTATCAAATCATTATTTGCAGTTATACGTATATATATGCAAATTATAAAACGTAGATTTCAGGGAAGATAAATTACTGAAGGAGTCCCTTTCCTGGGTCAATTAGGGAAAAAGGTGCTTCTCTTACTAATTTCTAGAAATACTAAGCAGTAATCTAATATGGGGAATTAATTACCTTCAAAACACAATTAGGAGTCCTAAGAGAGCAAACGTCAAAGACAATCACTGCAAGTTTTTAAGAAATCCAGACATTGTAGGGATGACCGAAAACTGTCATGATGATTTCCACTTCCTGTATCCCTAGGGTGGATGATTCACAGGAGAACCAGGTGCTTGTGATGGTATTATAATAAGAAATATACATTGGTCCAAATATATGTTTGGTCTTCATTATACTTCCTGGCACAGAGTTCCTAAAACCCTTTGAATTTCCTAATAAGAGTGATAAAAGTGTCTTTTATTATTTATAACAAGCCCCTCCCAAACACATCTGAATTTAGGTCAATGAGATGAACTTTTGAAAGCCCCTAAGCCAGAGGAACCAACCATGTGATTAGAGGGTTGCAACTTTCAGCCCTTCTCCTGACCTGCAGAAAGGGGAGAGGCCCTGAAGACTGAGCTCAATTACCAAGGGCCAATTACATAATCAATTGAGCCTACATAATAAGGACCCCTTTTGAGCTACTATTTCCCCACTTACAGTGCCCTATGCATCTCTTTTATCTGCCTGTTCCCAACTTACATCCTTTTATATTAAACCAGTAATCTAGTAGGCAAACAGGAATTTTCCCAGATACAAGTCTTTTTCCTGTTTGACCTCTGTTCTCTGCCAAAGCCCACACACCACCCTCATCTCCAGAGCAGTAAAAAGTTTCTGCGTCAACTATCTTCAGAGTATCATAGGACTCTCCCATAGTAGAATCTAAGCTAGAAATCTCAGGGCAAAGAATTTTAAAAATAGATTTGCCACACTTTCTGTGCCTAAAAAATCAGGATGAAACATAAAAGAGTAGGGATGACTCCAAGGTGGCCCTGGGAAACCCCTGACCCCCACACACTTCAGCTCCAGCCATCCCACCAGGATGGTCTCAGGGTGAAGGACCATAGGACACCCCAGCCCATGCCCATTTCAATGCCAGCTGTCCCGAGTGGCCTCAGTGCAGAGTGCTTTGGGATACCCTGGCCCATGCTCACTTTAGCTCCACCTGTCCCATCAACATGGCCCCAGTGCAGCACATCCCAGAATCCTGGGACAGCACATTCAGCTACTCCTACTGTCCCACCAAGGCAGCCCTGATGCAACATACCCCAGGAAGGCCTGACTTACACCTGATTCAGCTCTAGCTACCTGTCAAGGTGGCCCCATTTGGTGTACCCTAGAACTCCTGAGACCTTGCCCACTCCAGTCCCAGACAAAGTTGGCCCCCAAACAGTACAATCTAGGATGCTCCACCCAGATCTGTGCCCTCTCCAGCTGCAGCCAGCCACCTAGCAAAGCTCCCAGGCACGCTAAGTCTACACAGAGGACACTCGTACACAAGGCTACCACATTAAGCCCAGCGGAGGTAATTCATAGAAACATACAGAGAAAGTCAAACAAATGAGACACAGGAATGCGTTCCAAAAGAAACACAAGCTAAAACCTCATTAGGAAAACTAAATAAATAAAACTAATGAAATTGAAGTAAGAAATTTGCCTGATAAAAGAGTTCAAAGTAGTGGTAATAAAGATGGTGAGAACTTCAACAAAGAGTTGGAATATGTATGAGAGAACCGATCAGAGTTAAAGAACAATAACTGAAATGAAAAATACACTACCGGGAAAATAAGCATTAGATATACAAGAATGGGTCAGCGATCTGGAGCATAAAATAGTGTAAATCACCCAATTAGAACAACAACAACAACAACAAAATGTAAAACATGAAGATAGTTTAAAGGACCTCTAGGACATTAAGCATATTAAATTTCCATTACAGGTGCCCCAGGAGGAGAGAGAGAAAGGGGCAGAAAACTTATTTGAAGATACAATGGCTGAAAACTTCCCAACCTGGGGAAGACAACAGACATCCAGGTCCAGGAAGCACAGAGAGCCCCAAACAAGATGAACCCAAAAAGATCCACACCGAGACACATTATAATTAACATGGCAAAAGGCAAAGATATAGAGAGAATCTTAAAGGCAGCAAGAGAAAAATATATAGTCACACACAAGGGAACTGATTTTTCAGCAAAAATTTTGCAGGCCAGAAGAGAGTGGCAGGGTGTATCTGAGGTGCTACCAGAGAAAAACAACCGAGAATAATCTACCCAACACGGTTATTATTCAAAACTGAAGGAGAAATAGATTCCCAGATAAGAGAAAACGAAAGGAATTCATTACCACTACACTGACCCTACAAGAAATGTTAAAGGACCTTCTTTAAGCAGAAAAGGCTACAACTAGAAATTAGCAAATACATAAAAGAAAAAAAAATATTAGTAAATGCAACTACAGGCATTCAGTAAAGGCAGTGGACCAGCCACTTAAAAAGCGAGTACGAAGATTAAAAGACAAAAATAGTTGAATCAACTATAACTATGTTAAGCAGTTGAGAGATACACAAACTAAAAAGATATAAAATATGTAAAAAATATAAGACTTGTATAGAGGGGTAAAAATGTATTCCTTTTAGAATGCATTTGAATTTAAGTGACTATCAGTTTAAAGTAGACTGATATATATTTAGTTGATATATATGAACCTCATGGTAACTACAAACCAAAACCTACAATAGATACACAAACAATGAAAACAAGAAACCTAAACATATGACGCACACACACGTAAAAATCAAGACATGCAGGAAGAGACCAAGAGAAGGAGAATGGAATGGAGAAGAACTAAAGAAACAACAAGAAAGCAGTTAACACAATGGCAGTAAGTACATACCTATCAATAATTTCTTCAAAATTGGGCACCTGGATGGTTCAGTCGATTAAGCATCTGCCTTTGGCTCAGGTCATGATCCCAGGGTCCTGGGATCGAGTCCCACCTCAGCGGGGAGTGTCTGCTCAGTGGGGAGTCTGCTTCTCTCTCTGCCCTTCACGCCCCCTCCCCAACTCGTGCTCTTGCGCTCTCTCTCTCTCTTGCAAAAATAAATAAAATCTTCTAAAAAATAATAATAGTTATTATTATTTCAAATATAAATGGACTAACTCCTCCAATCAAAAGATACAGAATGACTGAATGGATAACAAATACAAGACCTGTCCATATGCTGCCTACAAGAGACTCACTTCAGATCTGAAGACACACACAGGCCGAAAGTAAAGGCATAGAAAAACATATTCCATGCAAACGGAAACAAAAAGAAAGCTGGAGTAAGAATACTTGTACCAGACAAAACAGACTATAAAACAAAGACAGTAACAGAAGACAAAGAAGGGCATTGCATGATGATAAAGGGGTCCATCCAAGAATACAACAGTCATAAACATTTAAGCACCCGGGAGCACCTGGGTAGCCCAGCCAATAAGCATCCAACTCTTGATTTTGACTCGGGGTGGTCTCGGGGTCATGGGATCAGGCCCCGCGTTGGGCTCTGCATTGGGCATGGAACCTGCTTGGGATTCTCTCTCCCCCTCCCTCTCCACAACCCCCTCTCTAAAAAAATTTTTTTTCAGTGAAATAAATATTTAAGCACCCAAAATAAGAGCACCTAAATATATAAAGCCAATGTTAACAGACATAAAGGGATAAATTGACGGTAATTCAATAATAGGAGGGAACTTTAATATCCCATTTACATCAATGGGTAGATTATCCAGATAGAAAATCCATAAGGAGGGGCGCCTGGGTGGCACAGCGGTTAAGCATCTGCCTTCGGCTCAGGGCGTGATCCCGGCGTTATGGGATCAAGCCCCGCATCAGGCTCCTCCGCTGGGAGCCTGCTTCTTCCTCTCCCACTCCCCTTCTGTGTTCCCTCTCTCGCTGGCTGTCTCTCTCTCTGTCAAATAAATAAATAAATCTTAAAAAAAAATTTAAAAATAAAAAATAAATAAATAAATAAATAAATTAAAAAAAAAAAAGGAAAATCCATAAGGAAACACTGAACTTAAATGACACACTAGACCAGGAAATTTAATATATATACACATACCATTTCATCCAAACACTGCAGAACACATCCTTTTCAAGTGCCCATGGAACATTCTCCAAGATAGGTCACATGTAGGCCACAAAACATAATCTCAATAATTTCAAGACTATCAGAATCATATCAGGCATCTTTGCCCACCCCACCAGTATGAAACTAGAAATAATTACAAGAAGAAAACTGGTAAAAAAAAAAAAACAAAAAAAAAACAACCCACAAACATGTGGAGACTAAACAACATGCTATGAACAATCAATAGGTCAACAAAGAAATGAAAGAGGGAATCAAAAAATAAATTGAGATACATGAAAATGGAAACCCAACACTCCAAAATCTATGGGATACAACAAGCCGCCCTAAGAGAGAAGTTTACAGCAATATACGCCAACTTCAAGAAACAAGGTAAATCCCATATAAGCCATCTAACTTTACACCTTAAGGAACTAGAAAAAGAACAAATAAAGCCCACATTTGGTAGAAGGAAGGAAATAATCAAGATGAAAATGGAGGTATATAAAATAGAAACTAAAAAAATATGTACAAAAGATCAATAAAACTAAGAGCTGATTCATTTGAAAAGATTTTTTTTAAAAACCAGTAAACCTAGAGTCAAACTCATCAAAGAGAGAGTCCAAATAAATAAAATCAGAAATGAAAGAGGAAAAGTTGTAACTGACAACGCAGATATATAAAGGATCAGACTACTGTAAATAATTGTATACCAACAAACTGGGATACCTAGAAGAAAGGGAGAAAGTTCTAGAGAGACACAACATTCCAAGACTGAATCACAAAGAAATAGAAAATTTGAACAGACAGATTACAAATAAGGAAATTGAACCAGTAATTTAAAAACTCCCAACACAAAAGTCCAGGACCAGACAGTTTCACATGTGAATTATACCAAAGCTTAAAGATTTAATATCCACTCTTCTCAAATTATTCCAAAAAACTGAAGAGAAAGCAATGCTTCCAAACTCATTTTATAAGGCCAGCATTACCTTGATACCAAAACCAGAAAAATACACCACAAAAAAAGAAAAGTACAGGCCAATATTCCTGAAGGACATAGATACAAAAATCCTCAACAAAATATTAGCAAGCCAAATTCAACAACACATTAAAAGGGTCACTCACTATTATCAAGCAAGAAAAATTCGACATCTACAAATCAAAGCCCATTAGCAAAACCAAAGATGAAAATTATATGATCATTTCAATAGATACAAAAAAAAAAAAAAACATTTGACAAAATTCAACATCTATTTATGGTAAAAACTCTCAACAAAGTGAGTACAGAATGTACCTCAACATAATTAATAAATAAACAAACAAACAAATAAATAAATAATAAAGGCCATATATGCCAAATCCACAACCAACGTCCTGCTCACTGTGGGAAGTCTGAAGCTTTTCCTCTAACGTCAGGAACAAGACAAGGCTGTCCACTCTCACCACTTCCGTTCAACATAGTATGGGAACTCCTAGCATCCAACTTGAAAAGGAAGACGTAAACCTGTCACTATTTGCAGATGTCATGATAATATATAGAGAAAACACTAAAAGCTCCACTAACACACTATTAGGTTGAATAAATGAATTCAGTAAAGTTGCAGGATAAAAAAATTAACATACAGAAGTCATTAGCATTTCTGTACACTAATAATGACTGATCAGGAAGAGAAGAAAACAATCTCATTTACAATTGCATCAAAAAGAAATACCCCAAAATAAGCTTAAGTGAGCAGATGAAAGGCCTGTACTTCGAAAACTATAAGAAACAGATGAAAAAAAATTGAAGATAATGCAAAAAAAAAAAAAAAAAGGAAAGATGTTCCATGCTGATGGATTGGAAGAACCACTATTGTTGAAATGTCCATACTACCCAGACCAATCTAAAGATTCACTGCAATCTCTATCAAAATACCAATGGCAATTTTCACAGAATTAGAATAATCCTAAAATTTGTGTGGAACCACAAAAGAGCCTGAATAGTCAAAGCAATTTTGAGAAAGAAAAAGAATGCTGGAGGTATCATACTCCCTGATTTCAAACTATACTACAAAACCACAGTAATAAAACACTATGGTACTGGCAAAAAAGTACATAGCACATAAATCAATGGAATAAAGAGCCCAGGAATAAATCCCTGCCTATTTAATAGGTCAGTTAACCTGTGACCAAAGGAGGCCCTGTGGGGGGAAAACAGACTCTCTAGTAAACGGTGTTAGGATAACCAGATAGTTACATGCAAAAGAATGAAACTGGACCCTTATGTTGTACCATATACAAAAATAAATTTGAAATGTATTAAAGACTTGAATTTAAGACCTGAAACTATAAGACTCCTACAAGGCAGTGAGCTCTTTGATGCTGGACTTGGCATTGTGTTTTTGGGACAGCTCCTCAGGCAAGGCAATAAAAGCTAAAATAACCAAATGGAACCACACCAAACTAAAAAGCTTTTACACAGTCAAGGAAATCAATAAAATGAAAAGGCAACTTACAAATGGGAGAAGATATCTGCAGACCCTACACTCGCTAACGGGCTGATATCCAAAATGCATAAGGAACTCCCACAAGTGAATTATTTAAAAAACTGCCCAATTAAAAAATGGGCGGAGGACTTCTATAGACATTTTTCCAAAGAAGACCTGCAGATGGCCTGCAGGTTCATGAAAAGATATTCAACATAACCAATTATCAGGGAAGTACAGATCAATAGCACAATGAGATATCACCTTCCACCTTTCAGATCGTCTATTACCAAAAGACAAAAAATAATAAATGTTTGTGAGGATGTGGAGAAAAGGGAATCCTTTTATTCTGTTAGTGGGAATGTAAATCAGCGCATAGTGGGAAACACTATGGAGGATCCTTGAAAAAATTAAAAACAGGGCAACAATATGATCTAGCAATTCCATTCAGACTACTCATCCAAAGAAAATGAAAACACCGATTTGAAGAGCTATGAGCACTGCTATGTCTGCTGCAGCATTACTTATGATAGCCAAGATATGAAAGCAACCTAAGTGCCCACCTGCAGAAGGAGGGATAAAGAGAATGTGGTAAGTACACACACACACACTGGAATCTTACTCAGCCATCAAAAAGAATGAAATCTTGCCATTTGCAACAACATGGATGGACCTAGAGGGTATTATGGTAAGCGAAATAAGACAGAAAAAGACAAATACCATACGACTTCACTTATATATAGAATCTAGAAAACAAGACCAACAGACACACAAGACAGAAGCAGGCTCATCGATATTGGGGAACGAACTGTTGGTTGGCGGAGTGGGGAGGAGTTGGGGAGAAAGTGTAAAATTCATGAAGGAGATTATGAGGTACAAACTTCTAGTTATAAGATAAATAAGGCATGAGGATATGATGCAGAGTGTAGGGAATATAGTCGATATTATTGTAATAATTTTGGTTACAGAGGATAACTAGACTTACCATGAGGATCATTTTGTAATTTGAAAAACATCCAATCACTATGATGTACACCTAAAACTAATAAAATATTATATGTCGATCATCAACTAAAAGCAACAACTAAAAAAACAACAAAACCCCATAATATGCAGCACCGTGCACCAACTGAAAGATTCGTAGCCCCTCCCACAGGCTTCAGAGCCACTGAGCGTGGAGAGCTTGGAGAGCTCGGGCTGGTTCCCACTGGACCGTTGGATAGGACACAACACCAGCAGTTGTCAATGCCCTTACGTAAAGCTTTTTAATTCTGTAGTTAAGTCATCTCCACTTTTACTGATTTGGGGCTGCCTTATTCATCAGTTAATGAGAGAGAAAAGTTATAATCATTTACTATGATGGTAGATTTATCATTTGCTTGTAATTTTGTTAAATTTATATATTTTAAACTCATCAGTTACATACAATTTTAGATGCACTAGATCTTCCTGGTAAATGAATCATTTCATCGATATGTAGTGATCTTATTTATCTCTCACAATATTTTTTTTGCCCCTGTGTCTATTTTATCTAAGACTAATAGGGGCATACCAGCCTTCTTGGAATAGTATTGGTCTGGAATATCTTTATTTCAGCTCATAAATTTCCATCTTTCTCTGCTCTTATTTTTTAAGTTGATGCTTTATAAACAGCACATAGATTTTGTAGGATTGAAAATTCTTGTCTTTTACCCAGAAAGTTTCTACATTTACCAGGATGACCTATTTGCTTAGATTAATTTCTATCATATTATTTGTCTTTTTTCTTTTTTTTTTCCCCCCTCTCATTTCTTGCATACTTTTAAATAGGCTGAATTTCTTTGTTGTTGTTTTCACCTTAAAATATCCCTATACTAGTTTGGAAGTTAAATATTTTACTTCCATTCTTTTGGTATTTCCGTTGACATTTCAACACGCTAACTTAATTTTCAAATTTAAACAATTTGTTTTATCCTCCCAAATAATGTAATTAAATTATACAGTTATAACAATGACTGATTTTAAAAATTACATGCTATTTTTTTTCTAATATTTTAAATCTATCTTTTCTAAATAGCAAAAATTAGATATTACTACTGCGGGTGTCTGGCTCTGTACTTGTGTTTTCTCTAATAAAAAACCTGATAAATAGCACATCTCCTACCTGTCCAAGTTCTGAGCTAATTACAAGATAAGCAAGTGTATGGGGAAAAATGACTGGTATTTGAGAACGTGATTTAAATCTGTGCACCAGAGAGCTCCCTGATCCTGAGCCCCAGAAGAGACAAAATTGCCCACAGGCAGTGGTGAATACGTGGTCCTGTGCGTGTGGGAGGATGTCCCCGTAAGCACGGCTGGGGAGCGGAATGGAACACCGGCTTCCTGCCAATAATGAAGCATCTGATCACAAACATCTTAAAGAAAGAAATCAGTCTACGGTACCACTGCTTTTGTTATACGGTAAATCCTGTAATGGCAAGTTTGTAATTAATGGAAAAATACTCTGTTCCATCCACTTTGTAAGTATCTGAACCTCTTACAGGAAGTTGGAAGTTTCTAATCTTTAAAATATTTGGGAAAAGTTGATTAGCAAGCTTTTATTATTTCTAAATGTTGACCTGTTCTTTGTACAAGTTCTGTGTACACTTTTAGATACGTTTTGTTAAATGAAATGTGTAAGTATAATAAATGTAGCATTAAATGAAGTGATAATAGTAGCATGTGATTTTCACATACAAAGTCCCTGGGACGTTTAAAGATCTTGGCAACAATTCTGTCAAACGTGCCAAATACTATTGAGCGACACTGACAAGAAAGGGGCATCACTTTCATGTGCATATTTTTACTGGAATGACATTGGGGTTTTTTAGAAGGATTTTGCTGTTTATTCAGTAGTTTGGTAAGTTATTATTTACATTTAAGTTAATTTATAAAATGGTTTCCCTTCAAGACAATTTCACTTAGAGTTTATTTTAGGTCTTTTTTTTTTTTTAAAGATTTTTTAAAATTTATTTATTCGACAGAGACAGCCAGCGAGAGAGGGAACACAGCAGGGGGAGTGGGAGAGGAAGAAGCAGGCTCATAGCAGAGGAGCCTGATGTGGGGCTCGATCCCATAACGCCAGGATCACGCCCTGAGCCGAAGGCAGACGCTTAACCGCTGTGCCACTCAGGCGCCCCTATTTTAGGTCTTTGCAGAATCATACCAAATGCCTTTTATCTACTTAAGTTACTATAGGATTTCTTCCTTTAATGTATTGATATAATGAATTATCTTGGCAGATTCCCTGATATTAAACTACCTTTGCTTTACCCAAATTATCCTTATTTGTTCATACTGTATTTTATGTTGATACACTGATGAATTTTACTTGATCATTTACATAGAGAATTTCTCCTTCTATATTCGTAAGTGAACTCTGCCTATAGGTTTGTAGAACCTTACCAGTTTCTATAGTAAGAGTCTGCTCAGTATATAAAATAAATTTGAGGAGTTTCAGATTTAGTTAACATCAGATGTATCTGATCTTTCAAGGACGGGTAGACAGTTGTAAAACCATTCTGTCTTGGTGTTTGTCTGGGTGTTTATTTTTAAATCTTAGAACTTTAATTAGCTTTCCAATCTCTTCTAAGAGCTTTAATTACCTTTCCAATCTCTTCGGTTTCTACTTCTTGAATCAATTTGAGTATATTTCTTCTGTTTTTTTGAATTCCACACCATTGAATTGCATGTAATATTCCTTTAATTCTTGTCATCTCTGCTATAATTATTTCTTATTGTTCCTAATTTTTTAATATAATATTATAAGTATATAATATATACTTCATTCTTTTTTGATCACCAAACTCACAAGGGCGTTTCAAATTTTTCTTTAATTTCAGTCACTTTTTATTATAAAGGCATTGAACACTATGCATTTTCCTCTGATCAAGCTTTTGCTACATCCCCAATGTTTTGCCACGATGTGTTTTCATTTCATTGCTGTGTAAATGGTTCAGAATTTTAGTTTTGAAACTTCTTTGATCAAAGGCTGGATACAAGACTTGATTTTTAAACGACTTCTTAGTAATATTTTTTATTTTATTTTTCTAATTCTCATTTTTATTGGATTATCAAAAATATAGCCTGCCATGTGTCTCCTTTTTAATATTAAGGTTTTGTGTGTGTGTGTGTGTGTGTGTGTGTGCACCCACACGCACCGAATACATGGTAGATTCTTTTTATATATTCTAAGAGCATATAACATAATTATATTATCTTTTAAAAGGATGTTAAGATGTATGTGTATCTATAAAAATAGTTTTGATGACTATATTATTTAATTCTGTGTTTTTTAAATAATAAGTTTCTATTATTATCTGAAAGAACTTCAATTAAAATATCCCACTAAAACAGTTTATTTTTGTGTATGTTTTTGTGTTTCTAATACTTTCTCCTTATATTTAGATGCACTGTGTGGCCATGAAAGATTTATGACTGTCATATCTTCCTTATAAATTATAGCTCTAGGGATCACAAAATTTCCTCTTTATCCTGTTAAGCCTTTTTATTCTTAGATTTCACCCTGTTTAATATTCATACTAAACCCCAGTTTTCTTTTTATTTGTATTTCTTAGTATCTCTTAGCCCATCCTATTATTTTTCAACCTGTCTTTATAGTTCTTGTGAACAATATATAACTGGATTTTGACTTGCAATGTAGTATCATAGTGGTGATCTTTTTTTTTTTTTTAGAGAAAATCAGTATTTTTTTTGCATTTTTTCCAGCAATATTGAAATATAACTGACATATAATATTGTATAAGATTAAGGCGTACAACATAATGATTTTATATAAGTATATACTGTGAAATGATTACCAATAATTTTAGTTAACATGTATCACCTCCCATATTTATAATTTTTTTCCTGTAATGAGAATTTTTAAGATATACTCTCTTACCAACTTTCACATATACAGTACAGTATTTTTAACTATAGTCACCATGCCATACAATGTATCTCCAGAACTTATTCATCTTATAACTGGAAGTTTCTACTGTTTGACCACTTTCACCCATTTCTCCCATCCCTCACCTCTAGCAACCACCGATTTGTTCTGTTTCTGTAAATTCCATATTTTAGTAGCTAAAATCAGGTCCCCCACATTTAGCATATCCACTGATAGACTTTCATTACTTCTACCTTCTTTTATATTTATTTTATTGTTTTCTTTTTTTGACCAGCTTTTTTCAGATTATAACTTTTCCCATTCCCCTTCACAATTTGTGAGCTCTTACTTTTTCTCCTCACTAGTGTTAACCTTATTTCCAAATTCTCAGAATTCAAATACATATTTTCTACTATTAATAATATACCAACTATTCAGCTATTTTTTCTCAGCAAGGTACTCTGCACCCCCCCAAGTTTTCCATAGTCACACCAGTAGAAGAAGACCTTAAGCTCATTTTATCACCCAGTTCCTCCAATGTCTTGAGTTATGATAAAATAGTTTCATATTTGTAGTTCAAGCCTATTCCCTTGCGTATGCGTGACTGAAATATATCTTACCACTTATTAGGAGAGAGATCCTAGATATCATTGTTTTACCACTTCATCTTTTCCAATCCTGAGGACTCCGATTTGAGTCATGTGTTATTTAGAATATTTTTTTGAGTATTTTCATCAGATTGTGTACACAGGTGACATATTCTCTCTTCGTAACTATTTGTCTTTCGTCCTAGTGGATGAATATCTTGGCTGGGTAGAGGATTCTCATGTTATAATGCATTGATCTATTTTCTTAGTGTAATTTAACCTTTAGCTGACTTTCAGTGTTAAGGAAGTCCAAATCAATTGAATACTATTTCTTTTCTTCTTAATTAATCTAAACCTTCCAAATTGAAGCTTATAAAACTTTATCTTTGGATTTTACCAAGGTATGTCTATATATGATTCATCTTGCCAAAAACTTGGTAAGCTATTTCAATCTACATATTCAATTTTTTATTTAGCTCAGGGAAATTTTTTTCTATAATCGCTTAATTAATGCATTTCCTCCAACTGTTACTCCATTTTTTTTGTCACTTCTGGGACTCCCATTATTGATATATTAATTGTATGTATCTCTTTTCTAAGGATCTTATTTTCTCCACAAGGTTTATATTTCTTTAATCTTTTCTCCTGGTTTGTTATCACTTGATTTTTCGGACCACTAATTCAGACTGTTTTATTGAACTACAATCCTTTGATAATGTGTTTTAAATTAAAAAAAAAATCCAGGAAGGACAAGATATCTTAACAGAGGGTTGGTACAGGAGCACGTAACACTGTGGGATTTAAAATACATGGCAAACGGCATTGCAAAGTGTTTTCAGCTAATTCTAAATGTTCGATATCAGAATTCCAATTTTTAGGAACTGGAATACTGGGCAAATTACTAAGAAATGAGCTTATATATGTGAAGAATATATAACGAGAAAGCAGTAATCAAAGCTGGAGGAAAACAATAACATATAGAAAACTGGGGGGAGAACCTTCATTAATATAGGGGCCAGAGTTCAAAATTAGGTAACCAGGAAGTTCAACCTGTTGCTCTATCTGAAGGATGCAGTGGCACTCACTCCACAATGACTGCCCTACTTGGAGAATGAGATGAAGACAAGTGCCTAAAGATCCAGGGGGAGCTGGAGTGTGACAATTAAACTGGCGCTGTCTGCTTCTAGAATAAAATTGCTCTCTAAAACCCACAGACTAATGGATTTAGGGTTTGGAGGGCCGATGAGCATGGGTGGTCCCTTATTCATACCCTCAAGCACGCCGGTTGTTTGCAAGTGAGGGGATGGGATATCACCCATACAGAAGTGGCAACAACTCTTGCCCAACAATTCCAGTCTTCCCTGCACGTTCTCTTTACAGGAAGTACAAGCTGAAATAGAGTATACCATCTCTATGAATGCATGGAGTAAGACGATGGCTCAAGATTGGACAGAGAAAGTCCAAGGATCATGGGGAAAGTACAGTTCACAGAACTTTCAATGCTGCAGCTCCTATTCGATGCATTGAGAGGAAGTTAACCACCTCATGGTGGGAACAGAGAATGCACCTGTCCAGAGCAAGCGATAAATGGCCTGTGTGGGGAAAAGGTTGGAGAAGCATTTGATAAGTGCCATCAGTATTAGCAGAAAAGTCAAGGAAAATGAGGGTAGAAAGAGAAAGCTGAGAAACAATTTGGAAAATAATCAATATCCTAGATATTTAGAAAAATTCTGAAGTCATGAATACCAAGGCAGCAGGCGTGTTTTCGCAGAGAATCAGCCAGAGAAAACAGAAGGTCAATGTACTGATGGAGGAAAGATGGATTTTCTCATCCATCTGACAAGTATATGCTTCATGTGTTGTGATCTGTGGCTGTCTCTGGGGTTTTGATCAGTTATGAATGTTATTTCATTATATGCAAGACCTGTGGGGGGAAAAAATCCTCTATAAATGATCGGGATTACTGCAACGTGCACCTCACAGCTGCATCCAGTTCGTAAATAATTGCACAAGATTTTTCTTGCCACGGCCTACCTCCCAGGTGAATTTAATATAGGATACATCAAAATAAAATAAAAAGTTAGGTCAATGTAGTTCTATCTGAGCTTGTTACCACGTGAAGGCCATCTTGGAGTGAAGAATACTCGAGAATGACATCTGAAACAATAGTTCCTCAGGTTGATGAGCTCAGTAATGAATCGCTCTGTTACTTCCTTCCCGGAGTGATTAAAATAGCACTTGAGTCCTTGAACATACTGAAGTGCTTGTAAATGGAGCAAACAGATGTCTGGTGAAAAACAAGGCAGGGCACACTCACTCAGGGGTCAGCATCTTTATGGTGAAATCAAATCCCCTCAGCAAACTCATGAATGAAAATATTCCTTTCATATTGAAGAATTCTGAGATTGTGAGGGAGCTTTCTTTCCAAGTGGGTTGGTTGTAACTTGCATCCATCTTAAGAGTGTCTACTATATATATTATTTGCATTCTCATGAATAGAGTCTGTCAGGGCATATATCTTACCTAATCATTCACTCACTCAAGAATTACTTAATTAAGCACCTACTGTGTGCGTGTTTTAGTCTCAGTGGATGAAAGAAAGCTGAATGAGATCTAGCCTGGAGCAGCACATAAACAAGATAATTGATACCCATTACTCACCACAATATTCTATATTGTGATATGGTTTATAAGTATAAAGTATTGTAAAAGTTCATTTTTGTTTTGTTTTGTTTTGAAGCCAGGGAGAGATTAGAAAAAGGCTACTTTGAGGATGTGAGCATTGAACCAGACTTTTTAAGAAAAGTTAACATCTATTTATGTGAGAATAGGTAATACAGGGAGAAAACCCAGGGATCAAAAGAATGGAGAAATGAGCAATAGTAGAATTATAACACTTGAAGAGACCACAAGGAAACATTTGATTCAGGTGATCTGTAAAATATCTTGACTCCAAATAATCTCTCTTCTCTGAATTTTTATAGTATTTAATTGGTATCGATGACATATTGCCTTATTTTTTATGTACTTGTATGTCTTAGCGGGCCCTTGGGGACAAAAATAATGTAGATCTTTCTATTCCCACAGCAAGTGCTTAGAAAGTGGTTGGACAGCAAAAACGTTTATCAGGTCAAAATAAATATATGGCAGAGAATGGTCTTAGAAATGGCGGGTGGGAAACACCTCCTCTTACTACTTTTTGTTCTTTTTGCCCATTGAAATAATAAGATCTGATTTCTGCATCTCTTCATTTTCCTTCGTTTCTTTTATCCATTTTATTATAGCCCTTAAAAATGCACATCTCATTACTTTCTTCCATTTTCATGTGACATGACATCATTTCCTTCATGCCCCTCATTAGATTATTTAACGTGCTCATCTCATTACACCTTTCCCATCTTGCATCTCATTACGCCCCTTAAACATGCACATCTCATTACACAGTCCTTACATATCTCATTACACGATTCCATTTTTGTATCTCATTGTCATTTCATTTCTGCATTTTATTACATTAAAACCTAGTTCCCATTATATCTTACATATTTTGAAAATTTATATACTCTCCCTGCCTTCTTTTATGCATCTAATTATACTGCCTCTCCTTTATGTGACCAGCTCATTACACTTTTCCTTTCACCCATCTCATTTCAGCCCCGAAGGATGCCCATCTTACAGGACACTTCCTGAGACAGCTCATTAAACCACGTCACGTATTCACCTCATTACAGCTTTTTAACATATACGTCTTATTACATAGACCCGTTCATGAATCTCATTAAAATCTCGGAAGGCACATATCTCACTATTCTCTCCTAGCTTATGCGTCCTGTCACATCACAACTACACATCTCATTAAAATGTCTTATTATTTTAATATGGCCCTTTATTAGAAATGTCCTATTTACTACTATTTCAGTACTTCAGTACATTTTTGTATTTCTGCGTAGAATGAAAATGACCACATATCGTACAAAAAGGGGTTTTCTTAAATCGTATTCCGTATATCTTTAAATTATTATATTATATTGGTGCTTCTCACACTGGTGCCCCTGGAATGTTAACAGAGATGGAATAAAAATAAATTTAAATAACTTCCGGTTAGTAATAAATTTATAAGTTTACACGGGTTAAGAGAAAATTAACTAATTAAAGTTAAAACTTTCATTCTTAATTCAGGACTTCTTGGAGCTTTTTATATGCTATCGAGAACTATGAATATTCATGAAGGAGACGTGGCCTGTAGCATTTCTCAGATGAATCAGCCACTCGGTCCAGCCCCAAGCTGTGTATATTAACTGTTTCCAGAACTTGTACCCTATAGAGCACGGCTTAAGAAAGTCTGCATTATAGTATTTCATATGCATGCATATTTATATTCACATCGGTATACGGTTTTGTATTTACCACTATTTATTTTACTTGCAGCCCTGCATTGCTTTCTAGAACTAATGACACTTGCACAAGGGATTTTTTTGATTAATGCCTCCTCACAGAGGTTCCTAAACTGCTGGGTAATAAAGTCACCTGAAGAGCTTGGTAAAAATACGAAGACCCTGGGCCCATCCTGTTTAGGCAAGCCCAGGCTTTTGCGTTTTTTTTAGCAGTGTTCCAGGTCATTCTTTTTTTTTTTTTTTTTTTTTTAAGATTTTATTTATTTATTCGACAGAGATAGAGACAGCCAGCGAGAGAGGGAACACAAGCAGGGGGAGTGGGAGAGGAAGAAGCAGGCTCATAGTGGAGGAGCCTGATGTGGGGCTCGATCCCAGAACGCTGGGACCACACCCTGAGCCGAAGGCAGACGCCCAACCGCTGTGCCACCCAGGCGCCCCTCTCCAGATCATTCTGATACACACCAAAGTTTGCAAACTCCTGCCTTTTTGGTTGTGTACTGTGTCACGTTCTATGTGAGAATACAGAAGCACGTTAGAAGACACGAGAACGGGCCAGAGACTTGTAACAATTCAACTCTGACGGCCGCTTGCTCTCTCCGGAGCCACGACACAGAGCTACACAGGTATTTCCTCCCAACGAGCTGGCCTGCTTACCCATCTAACTGCTAGCAATACACTGAAGCCACAGTAGCCCCCCTTAGCCCGCAGGGCATACATTCCAAGACCCCGAGTGGATTCCTGAACCCGGGGGTCGTACCGAACCCTACATATACTATGATTTTTCTATACAGACATTTACCTGTGATAAAGTTTCATTTAAAAATTAGGCATCATTGTAAGAGATTAACCACAACAACTAATAATAAAACAATTATAACAATATACTGTGACAAAAGTTACGTGAACGTGGTCTTACTCCAGACATCTTATGTGCTCAACTCACCCTTCGTGGCCTTGCGATGCCATGAGACGATAAAATGCCAACTCTTGAGAAGAAGGGAGGAGAAGGACGCAGGTGCCGTGGCGGAGCAATGGGTTACTACTTACCTTTCGATGATGCGTCAGAAGGAGGGTCGCCTGCTTCCAGGCCGTAGCTGACCTCTGGTAACTGAAGCTGCAGAAAGTGAAATTGCAGATCAGCGGGGACTGCTGTGTTTACCAGCTGGAGGACAAGTCTTGGCACAAGATGGACCTGCATCCCCTCTCCACCGTTATCTGTTGATCCTCGGTGGGACACACCACCTCTCTGAGCATCAACTTCCTCAACTGTAAACACTTTCTCATACCATCGCTGTTAAGAATACTTGAGTGGGGCACCTGGGTGGTTCAGTCGGTTAAGTATCTGACTCTTGGTTCGGCTCAGGTCACGATCTCAGGGTCCTGCGATCGAGCTGTGTCAGACTCTGTGCTCATGGGGTGGTCTTCTTGAGGATTCCCTCTCTGTCCCTCTGCCCCTACCCCCACTTGGGCACACCCGCACACTCTCTCTCTAATAGATCTTTAAGAAAAAAAGAATAAATGAGCTTAATACATAGACACTTATCACAATTCCTTGCTCAGAGTGACTTCTCAAGGTGTAACAACTATTATCAATAACTTTACATTAACTTTTCCGCCTTTAAAAAAAAATTGTTTGTTTGACAGCACAAGAGAACACAGGGAGAGCAGCAGAGGGAGAGGGAGAAGCAGACTCCCTGCTGAGCAAGGAGCCCAGACGCAGGGCTCCAACGCAGGATCCCAAGATCATGACCTGAGCCAAAGGCAGACGCTTAACCGACTGAACCACCCCAACGCCCCAACTTTACTGCCTTTTGAAACCACTAGAGTGTATCAGCGGATCCTCGGGTAACAGAAGTATTAAATGAAGACATAATTTCCCTATATGATGAGTAAGGGAGATTGTACCTGAACACCCCAAGTTGGCATGCGAGGGAGACCCTAGCATATATGATAGATTACCATCCTATCAAACAATAGAAATCCAGAAGTTACACATTCATACCTGCATAAAAATGCTGTGCGAGTGACCAGGATACTTTGGGAAAGCAACCTCTCTCCACCCCCAAGCTGATGAGCTAACGCTGATAAAGGACCCTAGCCGAGTGGTTCTCAAACGTGCCTGCACATTGAAATCAACTGAGGAAGTTTACTGCTGCCTGGGTCCCACTGGTCGATTCAGAACTAACTGATTTGTGATGAGGTCTGGGCATTTCTCAATTTGGGTTTGGAATCTGTCTGTAAAGAAAAGAAGCTACAGCTTTGCTTCGCTTCTGATCCTTATAGAATTAGCATATATGCTATTCTGATTTGTACACTTAATTAAAAATCTGATCTTGGCAATATTCATGGCCAGGGTTGAGAGTATCAGTCAGCAATTACTCGGTAAGTCCGGGTACCAGTGGGGTGCTAGGTGCTGGGTGGGAACTGAGAGGCCAGTGAAAGGAAGTTGCTTCTCACTCCAAATCGTGAAATTACTGAATTATAGGACCCAATAGCTTCTGAGAAAGAACAGGGGCTGGTGCCAAAATTGTAAAAGGGCTCTAGAATAATTAGGAAGAAAGCTACAGCATTTATTTTGGGGAAAATATAAAAAATGCTACACCCATTTTGGAGAAATGCTAGTAACATTTTCATTAAAATCACGAACAAGGTAAGTATGCTTAGTGGTTGATCTTCGTTTGACATAGTTTTGGAAATTCTAGCCAATGCAATCAGCTGAACCAAAAATAGGAAGTATACATATCAGAAAGGTTTTAAAAATTATTACCGTTTGCAAATGATGTAATTTCCATGTGAAAACCCAAGACATAAAGCTTTGTATCTCATGATTGGACTGCTACCATATAAATATACAAAAATAAATACGCCCACTGGCTTTCGGCACTATCCAATCCAAAGAAATAACACACACAAAAAAATTCATTTTCTATGACAGCTTAAAATATAAAGTATTGGAAATAATTTTAACAGGAAATGTGAAGTACCTTTGTATTTGCTGGTTATAAAGCGGCTAAGACATTGGGTTTCTGTCTTATCTATTTACTCCCCTCAGACCATACGTATTTGCCATTTTTCCCATGGAATTTCCAAAAACAAAAAGAATAACCCAAGGGTCTGTGCCTAAACAATAGGAATTATCTTAATTTAATAAAAAACATAAAGATTACAGGATAAAAGGCATATTATTTGTGTAAGTAAAGATGGGTCCCATATGTGGTGTGTCTCACTTTGAACTATTCCCAGGTCTTCTCTTCCAGCCACTACTACATAATGGTCTATGATCCAGTACCCATAACCCCAAATGTAGCCAAGTGAAAGAACTCATCTCCTGGTTACGTGGTGACATTTGAACCCATAATCTCCAATTCTAGTGACTCCATGAATTTGTCTGAGAGCTGTATATTGAACGGGGGCATGCATAAATACCCTTGTTCTCAGCTTTTTTGAAACTTATGCTAAAACTGTACTTCCCAACCCATCTGAAGTTAGGTAAGAGCATGTAACTCTCTTTGGCCAACAAATATGAACAGAAGTAATCATGTTGTCGCCACTGGATGAAAGATCTGAGCCCGGGCACCATGTGCTACCGCACCACAGAAATAAATGAAGACATATGTCAAGAAGGAACTTCCACTAGCCTCAGTCCCTGAGCAGCTAACACGTCTAAAACCCCCAGCCAACCCAGAGTGAGAAAGAAAGAATGTGTGCATAAGGATATAGTTTCTAACTCTATGTATGTTATGCAATTGACACTTTGGAACTTTTTGTTACCACAAAAAATGTAGAAGCCTTAAGTCACTACAGTTGGACTAGAGAAAGTCCATTTCAGGGTTTCTGCAGAACTAGAAATAGGCAATGGCCATTAATTCATTAGCTAGTCCAAACATGTGATGATTACTACCCAATTGATATCAAGCAAGAAAAAGTTGGTAGCCAGCTACTAGTTTGATTTTAAGTAGCATGGAAAAGTCTAACTCTGGCTGTTATATTGTTGCAGTGTCATCAGAATCAAATAGGATGTGAACTATGGAGATTAAAGTATTATTCAGTGATCTGAGAGTTGTACAATAATAATTGGGTTTTTTCCCCCTTATTCTTATGCTGAGATATTGCCCCTCTGTTTCTTTGGACTGAGAACCAACTCCTGAAACGGTGTGGGTACTTTGCCCTCGTGGAGTAGCTGGGAAAGATGATTGTTGGACGTGGAAAGGAAAATAGCAAGGAAACACTGTAGAGCAGGAGACAAGGAAAGAGGAGAAACAGGGATGTAAGGGAAACGTGTGCATACTATAACCTCTTGGATTTTTCCTGGAAGAACAAAGAATGATTTAAATTTAATAAAGAGGGGAAAGATAGGGACAAAACAAGAGGCAAAGACAGAATAAATGGGGGCAAGGAAAAGACACAAGCATAAAAGGATCATTAAGAAGAAACAAAAAACAAGCGAACTGAGAGCAAATTAAAGAACTAGGGGAATGCCTGCATGGTTTTCTAAGTACCGTAATGATTTTGGTTTTTTCTAATGAGATGAACACAACAGATATAATGCTATTCATAAATAACCATATCACCTTCTGCAGGGAACATTGCATTTTCAGCTTACTAGTTTATAATAAATAAATATTCACCAAAGTGCATGATTCTTGAGATTGGGTCATTTAGAAACTTCCATTCCATTAAAAGTAAGTTTTATTTCCTTGACAAAGGCCACTAGCTGAAACGTCAATTGCCTGTCCTAAGGGATGGCACCTGTAAGTAAAATAAACATATTTTTAATAGAATAGATGGTCAAAGTGACCTTATCTCAAGATAGCATGCACTTTGGTGAATATTTATTGTTGAATTAAAGAGATTCTAATGCCAAAGGACAGTAGTTCCTCTCCATTACCTTTCCTTGCTATAGAAAGGCGAAAATTTTTTAAATGCTCAAATTGCTTTCAGAATTTACCAATCATTGAGTAAAACATCACACACATAATAAACACTATGAATAATTTGAGATAAATCTGCCGGTTCAGATTATAAATATTAATATGATGCTGAAATTAATCATACATCCTTCCAGCCAAAAATTCTTATTCTATTTATCACTGATACCTTTATTTGTTACTCTACGACATTTAATTGGTTTGCAATATATTTTCAAACAGTAACAACTAAAATCGAAGGCCATTACTGATGTGAAACTGAAATGTCAAGCTCTATTTTTTAATTAAAAATAAGTTCAGTGATACGCTGTATTTTTAAATCTTAACTCGGCAAAAAATACCTACACTTATATTGGATCTAAGTGGAAGGTCTCAACTGATGACAGATGAAGAAATGACATAGATATAGGATAGTTCATTCAAGGTAGTGAAAATTATACCAAATCCCCAAGGAAAAAAATGCCAGAAATGTTCCAAGATGCCTCTGGATGTGTTGAAGTAGATTTACAAAATCTAGTATTTTCAATTATGAAAGATCTTTTGATATCATGTAACTAATGTCCTTTATTGGGGCATCTGGGTGGCTCGATCAGTTAAGTGTCTGCCTTGGCTAAGGTCCAGCTCCCTGCTCAGCGGGGAGTCTGCTTCCTTCTCCCCCCACCCAGCTCCTTCTCTCTCTCAAACAAATAAAATCTTTAAAAACAAAAACAAAAAACTAATGTCTTTTTTTTTTCAAGATTGATACATTAAGTCCCAGAAAGTTCAAGAGAGTTCACAAGATTCATACTCCCTGATATTTGTAGAACTGGAACTAGAGCCTTGATTCTTTGCGGAGGGAAAAACAAGGTACTCCCTTCAAGTTCTAGGCCATTCTGCCTGAATCACAACCATTGCCATCAATATGCCTACTTCATGGTCAATGTTACACAAAAAGACTTCCTGTATAAGCTATGTGTAAATTACCTACTGCTACATTTAAAAATCATACCAAAACTTAATGTCTTAAAAGAACAATAATTATTATCTTTCAGAAATTTGGAAGCAGCTCAGCTGGGGGCGGGGGGCGGTTCTGGCTCCGGGTATCTCGTGAGATTCAGTCAGATGTTGGTTTAAGCTGGAGGATCCACTTCCCACAACTACTTCCCCTCAGGGCTGGCAGGTTGCTGCTAGCTACTGCCCATACCCTCAGTTCCTCTGTACATAGACCTGGTCACAGGGTGGCTGGCTTCACCCAGAATGAGAAATCCTAGAGACAAAGCTAAAGCTTCAATTCCTCTCATAGCCTAGCCTCAGAAGAAGTACTATCTCTTTCACCATTCTGTGTGTCACATGGGACCAATTCTCATTAAACATGAGAGGAGATTACGCAAAGGCATGAAGACCAAGAGGCAAGGAGTATTGAAAGCAAATTTGGAGTCTACCACCATCTGCCATTGTCTTACATGACTGACATCATTCCCACATGCAAAATATACACATTCAACCAAAAGGCCAACAAAATCCTTAACCCTTTCTAGCAAAGAGTTCTTTCTCAATCTCAAGACCTGTGAACTAGAGAAGATATCTGTCTGTTACACACACCATCAATGGTGAGAGATGATGACTACTGTAGATCCATTCAAAAACCGGAGCAAACAGGAGATACATAGGAATCACTGGTTAAAAAATCTGAAATCCAGCCAGGCATGTGTTGGCAGTTTCTTGATTAGGCCTGGGCCCTATTCTCTTGGAAAGATCTTCACAGCTCTTGGCTCTGTCCTCCGGGCTCCTTCTCCCAACCCTCTGTCATCGCTCTTTTTCCATTATAAATGGCCAGTGTTTTCAGATGAATACTTTTCTCAGCTTGCTTCCTGCCTATAGCCATTCATAGGTCTAAAGGACTCTTTTCATTTTGTATTCTTTGTCCCTTTTAATTCAAGGAGACAGTGTTTACCATAGTAAAATTCTCTTAAAAACCTAATGGGCAAAAGACATGAACAGACATTTCTCCAAAGAAGATATACAAATGGCCAACAGACACATGAAAAAATGGTCAAAATCACTCGACATCAGGGAAATACATATCAAAATCACAATGAGATAACACCTCACAACTGTCAGAATGGCTAAAATTAACAGGTCGGGAAACAACAAATGTTGGTGAGGATGCAGAGAAAAGGGAACCCTTTTACACTGTTGGTGGGAATGCAAGCAGGCACAGCCACTCTGGAAAATAGTACGGAGTTCCTCAAAAAGTTGAAAATAGAGCTACCCTACGACCCAGCAATTGCACTGCGGAGTATTTACCCCAAAGATACAAATGTAATGATCTAAAGGGGCACCTGCACCCCAATGTTTACAGCAGCAATGTCCACAATAGCCAAACTATGGAAAGAGCCCAGATGTGCATCGATAGATGAACGGATAGAGAAGAATTGGTATATACATATATATACAATGGAAAGCTACTCAGCCATCAAAAAAATGATATCTTGCCATTTGTAATGATGTGGATGGAGCTAGAGTGTATTATGCAAAGCCAAGTAAGTCAATCAGAGAAAGACAATCATCATATGATCTCACTCATACGTGGAATTTAATAAACAAATCAGAGGATCATATGGGAAGAGAGGAAAAAATAAAACAAGATGAAACCAGAGAGGGAGATAAACCATAAGAGACTCTTAATCATAGGAAACAAACTCAGGGTTGCTGGAGGGGAGGGGAGTGGGGAGAATGGAGTAACTGGGTGATGGACATTAAGGAGGGCATGTGATGTAATGAGCACTAGGTATTATATAAGACTAATGAATCACTGACCTCTACCTCTGAAGCCAATAATACATTATATGTTAATTAATTGAATTTAAAAAAACAAGTATGAGCTTCCTATGAAGCTATTGGCTTCATTCCCCTAGACAAAATCCACATCCGTACATTAAGTTCTTCTCTATCCTTGAGATTCTTGGAAAGCTCCTGTAGCCCAATACACTTGATGATATTCTTGGATTCCTATAGATTAATGAGAGGATCTGAAGTACACCTGTAAGATTCTTTTTTTTTTAAAGATTTTATTTATTTATTTGACAGAGAGACAGCCAGAGAGAGAGGGAACACAAACGGGGGGAGTGGGAGAGGAAGAAGGAGGCTCACAGTGGAAGAGCCTGATGTGGGGCTCGATCCCAGAATGCCGGGATCATGCCCTGAGCCGAAGGCAGACGCTTAACGACTGAGCCACCCAGGCGCCCCACCTGTAAGATTCTTAAACGAAACTTTTTCCAGTTTAAATCTGTTTGAGGTTTTAATAGAGTTTTTCAGTCTTACTCTTAGTTTCATCTTCAGACCAGGAGTTCTCAAAGTGTGCTCCCGGGACACTTGGGGGGTCCTCAAGACACTCAGAAAGCCCACAGGGTCAAAACTATTTTCATAATAAGACAGGGGTGCCTGGGTGGCTCAGTTGGTTAAGCATCTGACTTTGTCTCAGGTCATGAGCCTGGGATGAGCCCCAGGTAGAGCTCCCAGCTCAGCAGGGAGTCTGTTTATCTCTCTGCCCCTCCCCCAACTTGTGCACCACTCTCTTGCTGTCTCTCAAATAAATAAAATCCTTAAAAAATAATAATATAAGACATAATTTTATTTTTCCGTCTTATTTTCTTACTATCTTCTATATGTAATAGAATTTTCCAGAGGCTATATGACCTATGATATCTTCCAGCTACCTTCTATCAAGTTAGGTGTTAAAGAAATGTATAAACATGTAAAACAATGACACTCTTCTATTTCTTTTGAAAAATACATTTTTAAATAAAAATATATATTATTGTGTTAACGTATAATGTGTGCCATTGTTTTAAATTCCCCAATTTTGATTTCTAAAATCAATATATATCACACACATACAAAAAGCATCTACGGGCCCTCAGTCACTGTAACATTGCAAAGGGCCCTAAGATTGAAACGTTTGAGAAATACCACTTTTTTAAATCGTGGTTTATTTACAAAAGAGCGTGTTCGTTCACTGTATTGATTACATTAGCTCTGACAAAACCTCTCTGCAAATAGTACAAACAACAGCAATAAAAATAACTCGACAAAAGAAACACACCGTGTACTGTGGAGAACCGCACGACAGACTGCCTAACCTAAAGACGAGTACTACTCCAGGTGTTTTTGATAATGGTCTTCTGCATTCAACATTTTATTTTTCTCTGTAGAAACGTGTGGACCACAAAGACCCAGGGATGAATCTCTCACATTGAACCCAACCAACAACAGGCAGCTCCTAACTGATTTTCTCTTCTTTTGACAGAGGAAGCTCAATATAAGCAAGATCGCACTCATTTGTTCAAAGTTCCAAAAGGAAGGTTTTAGTCATCACAGCAAATACGGACAGATCCTCTTACACCAGTGCAAGCAACAAATCAGATTAAAAGGAAAGAACCAATGCAATGCAAACTTGTTCATCACATGTTTACTGCAGGAAACATTTTCCTGGGATAGCTGAACCAGTAGCTCAAACCATCTTAATATCTGAATCAGAACACTTCACTGTTTAGTCTTCTCCGACCTAGCCAAAAGCCACCACCACCACCGACAAATAACCAGACTGTTGTTATCAATAGGATATCATATTCTATCTTACAGTGATTTCCAAAGAAAGACTTGCTTTTCGTTAGAGTTGAAGTTTAAAAGCAGATTTCGAAGAAAGTTGATTCTCAAGTAAGATTTCAATACTGTTCGGTGAAACATTGACTAGCTTAGCTTTCACATCATTTTGTGCATTCAAGAAATGTCTGCCACTTCACTTTAGTCCCATGCTCAATCATTTAGAACAAAACACAACACAACAAAAATCCCAACCCATTCTGCCAGCTCAACAAAAGGCTTTGTGTGGGTGTGTGTTAGAAAGTAATTATGAGGTTTTTATTTCACTAATTATTCTTCAGCCTTTGAAATGTCAGTGTAGGTCAAAGTAGCGGCCAATGTTTTGAACCAGATCTGAATTCAAATAAGGAGGCCACTGCAGGAATAACCAGAAAAAGAATCAACGGTAAAGTAATTTGACGTTAGGAGTGAAGGAAAATGAGACTCAAGGTCACAGGAATTTAAATTTTCCATCCTGAGGATTTCAAAAACCCCAAAGTGTCATGCAAAATTTATATTTTAGATATGACACGAGTGACTGTGCCTCCATATCCACACTGCAAAGATGTTCTAATGAGGTATATATCGAGACTTATGTAATGAGTTTATTTTTAAATTTTTAAAAATTACAAAACCATATAGGGTTTTTTCTTCTAAGCAGCCTTTTGGGAGCTCATAAACTCATTTCAAATATTGTTTAACTACTCCAAACATTTTCCTTAATTATCTTGTAGAAACCATTTTTGAGCTGATTTCCTAAATTAATTTGAAGATTGACCTCATTATCTTACAACAAAATTTCATTTTTACGAACATTAAATTGTGACGCTTTCTAACTTCAACAGAAAGTAAGCACACCCTCTGAGAAGAGAACGAGTAAGGCAGGCAAATTGATTGATTGTCCCTTATAATAACTAATATGCATGAATATGCTGATTTTTTGCTAATAAATTATCTCAGGAAGGTTACTAGACTTAGGTGTAGTGCTGATTTCCCTGACCCCGAGCCCTCAGGAGCAGCTAAGTTTACACAATGAAAGCGGACCAGATTGGAGTAAAGTGATTCCATTCATTTCAGTCATGCCCATGACTGATACCCAGTGTCATGACCAAATTGATCACACGATGGTCTCCATCAATCTTTGCAACAGTAGAATTGAGCAGATTAGTTGTGCTGTGGCCTGTTCATTTCACCTCCTATAGAGACAGCTCAATCTGAGAGGAGAAAGAAGAGTAAGTTAATTGAGGATAGAGGGTTCACTCTGACAGTTTATGACAATCACCCCACTTTCCCCCTTTGTTCCCATATTTTGATGTCTGGTGGATCTAAGATGCCCCAGGCTCTTGCTTCTTCACGTGTGGTCCCAGACCTGCAGCCTTGGCATTATCTCAGGCCCCTTCCCAGACCTAATAACAGACCCTGATCTTAAGAAGACCTCCTCCCACCACCATGATTTCCATACGCTTTAAATTTAAGCAGCACTGGTCTGCCCACAGCTACTTTGAGAGTTGACAGATCCCTCAATATTAAGCAACTGCATCGTTGATAAGAAGATCTGAGATCATCTGTGCGGCTGGAGACCGGGAGGGATGTGCAAGAAAAAAAGAACAAAAGACTAAGTGAGGATTTCAGAAAAAGCTTTCCAAAATGGACTCAAAACATCACCTTCACTAGAATCTGAACTGTTCTGGAATAGAAACACTCTCTGCAGGTTTCTCAGGCTTGGTTAATTCCTGACACTCAAGCCCGGCACCGTCCAACAGAAATACAATGTGAGCCACAAGGTGAGCCACAGATGTAATTGTACACTTTCTGCTAGCCACATTTAAGAGATAAAAGCAGAGAAAATAGTACGTTTTACTTAACCCACTATATACAAAATACAATCAATATTTAATCAATATTAATGAGATAGTTTACATTTTTTACTAAGTCTTCAAAATCTGGTGTGTATTTAACTCTTACAGGACATCTCATAATGAGACATTTCAAGTGTTCAATGGACATATGCACTGGTGGTTACTGTATTGGATAGGATCGTCTAGCCCAGAAACCAGAGCTCTAACCACAGCCATCCTCCTTAGATCATATAGGTAGTATTTGGTATGCATACAAGTATGCTTGTATTCTGGTGCATAATTGAGAGATTCCTGTTCTGTCTTAATTTGGTGTGTGTGTGTGTGTGTGTGTGTGAGAGAGAGAGAGAGAGAGAGATTTATTTTTGTCCAACTTGAAGAGTGCCCAAGTAATGTACTATGGTTTTACTAAGACATTCACTATTCCCAGTGAGTTCTCCTCCTTTCTAGCTTACTAGGTTAAATTGTAATCTAGGTTAGTAAATTAGGTTAGTAAGTACTTTCTCTTAAGATAGGCTCTTTGCTTATCCCCAGATAATTCAAAATAAGGAAAACTCAACCTCCCGGATATCCCATTGTAGATGTGAAAGCATGGAAGCCGGGCTTCTCCAATTCTCAAAACAAAGAAGGAAAATAATGGTGTTTCCAATGCAAAGTTGTTGTGAGGAATAATTGAGGTGATGCACGGACTTCAGTCCAGTGCCTGACATATAGTAAGAGTTTAATAAATGCTATTTATCATCATTTTTAGTCTCCTTTGAACCTCGATAATAGCCAAGGAACTAAAAATAATAAATGTGACCCAGGTATGTAAGAAGAATGATAAACTCTCATGTCAGAGCCACCTACCTTGAACACTAAACCAGTGCCTCATATTTTCAGGTTTTTGTTTTAGCCACTGCTCTTTTTTTGGGTACTAATTTCCATGTTAGTCAAAATATAGTAGGTTAACAAATAAATCAATGAATAAACTGAAATCTCGAGGGTTTAATACAACAAAGGGTCAATTTTCATTCAAGTCACAGCGTGATGTGTGTCAGGTGGCTTTCTGGGGTGATTGCCCCCCAAATGGTGACTTGGAGATCTAGTCTATTTCTGTATTGTTTGAGTGACATCTTAAACACCTGGCCTCCAGCATTTCTGGAAAATGGACATGGACACACACACACACACACACACACACACACACACACTGTGGATAGCTGAGCAAGGCTTATGAACAGGCCCAGAAATGGCATACGTTATTTCTGTCCCTATTCCATTGACCAAAACATGAGCAAATAACCACAACCTAACTGCAAGTCTTCCTCTACGCCCAGAACGGGATCCATGACACAGAATTTGGAAAACCCACAACACTCTTTTTGACACAGGCTGGTATTTTGTGCATTTGGAGTACAGAATGCAATATTTTAAAAAAGCATTCCTCCCAGATGTCAGGGTGCATATGGTGGGTTAGGCATGGGATGGAAGGAACTGATTCAAAGACATATGGAAAGAGAAAAAAAGACAGCCCTGGCTTGTGTGTGTCTAACAGTTAAAATGTGAAATCAAGGGAAAATTACAAATGTATCTTCATTTAATAATGTCTGATATTTAGTTAGCATAGTACATTTTAAAATGTCATAATGTGCTTTTAAATTTCTATAAATTATCATGCTCCATCCCACAGAGACTTGTGACACGGGTGGTCCTTTTCCCATTTTACAGAGTAGGAGCTGAGTCTGCTTCAATGACTGCCATCCAAGGGGTCTAATGCCAAGGGCAGCATTCTGCCTGAGTGCCACAGGGCCTAGAATCCAGTCTCTCATCTAGGCCAAAACTACTCCCAATGCAATGGGAGATGTTCCCCAGATTCCGATTAAACACCAATGAAACAAGTTCACTGTGTTGAGGCTTCTCTTCCCTCCTCAGACAGTGCCATCTACTCCCTTTGACACAGATCATTCCTTATTCTGTTTTAGGGACCACAGAAAAGACGCATCTTTCTTTTACATCTCGATTGTTTTCATAGCTGGAGACAATTGTACCTGTTCCCCAACCCGAATTCCTTTACAACCTATCTTTCCAAACATTCCTCAATGACATGACCAAATTTTATTGTCCCCTATCACATTCTAAGTTGTCAACATCCCTTTTAAAGCTTAACATCCACAGTTAAAAGCAGCATGCACATGGGATCTGAGATGGCCGTCTCTCTTCAGAAAGAGTGACATACTGTGGGGTGCCTGGGTGGCACAGCGGTTAAGCGTCTGCCTTCGGCTCAGGGCGTGATCCCGGCGTTCTGGGATCGAGCCCCACATCAGGCTCCTCCGCTAGGAGCCTGCTTCTTCCTCTCCCACTCCCCCTGCTTGTGTTCCCTCTCTTGCTGGCTGTCTCTATCTCTGTCGAATAAATAAATAAAATCTTAAAAAAAAAAAAAAAAAAAGGAGTGACATACTGCATGTCACACCCTAGATTTCATGCCTCCTCTTCTGAATGACTCTCTCTTCCTTCTGCACCCTGCTCCTTAGAACCAACCCACCTCCCTAAAGGGCTTCATATATTGTGAACTGCCTGAACATTTGAAATAGAAATCAGTGAATGTGTTTCTTTGTGGTAATCATCAACCCTGAAAAACTCTAAAAGGCTCAATAGTCACTGATGTTTGTTTGAAAACTTTTTACCAGTTAATCTTTACTGCATACTGCCTTGTAAGTTACAGAAAGTGTGAATGGCAATAGAAATGTGTATAAAAAAAGGAAAAAAGAAATGTTTATGGATTTCATTTTACCTTTTTCACTTTCATTTTATTTTATTTTACACTTCCTATGTGCCAGAGTCTGTGAGGTTAGAATGGCAAACCAATCGTAGTCTTTGCTTTCGTGCTGCGGAGAGTCCAGTAGGAAAGACAGACATTGTTCAAATAATCATGCAAGTAAATATAAAGTCGCAAATATAAGTGCTTTGAAGGAAGATACCAAGTACTTTGAGAAAACAGAGCAGGGAGCGATTATAAATTGCAGAGTGATCTGAAGAGGTAGAGATTTACGATCTGAGTAATAACGACAAAGTTAAAGCTGGATGGTTGGAACACCGATCTCATGTTGTATCCGTTACACGTCCTGCCTTGCTAATGGGAAGCAAAGACACATCCTGGAAAAACCCGCCATCCGATGAAATTTCCAGCACAGATGTAATGATGAGTACATCAAATAAGGGACAAAACAATCCGTGTTTACCCTTTGAGAAAAAAATCCAACAGATAATTTTCAAGAGAAACTCACATGCTGAGAAATCAGGGAAATGCGAAGGGCTGGAAAGGGTGTGACATAACTTAAACCACAGCTTCGAAAGGCTTCCAACAACCTGGGTAATTATTAAGACACTGAAAGAACCAAAAATGACGTGGGAGTAAATGGAAGATGCGTGATCCAAATGGAGTGATGGCATGCACGGTGCCTCAGCGGAAGGGCAGAGAAAGGATATGTCCTGACCCTCAGTTCCCAGAAGGGTCGATCTGCTCATAAGAAACTGACTCTCCTTTTTCATTACAAGAACCCAGATGTAATGGACTTGGGGACGCCAATGGCAATGTGGACTCCGCCTCACTACAGTCCTTCTGTGCTCCTCAGATCACATCTTTATGTCACATTAGTTTCGTCTGAGTCAAGCAAGTTTCTGAAATATGGCTTTTGCCCATTAAAGAAATAAGGGAGATGGTTTTCCAATGTACTTTAATGTTTTCAAGAAAAATTGGATTAATGCATTGTAAAAAATACATTGGTTTGTTGCTTCTGAAAGGTCTTCCCTTGACTCAATGTATAGCTTGGAGCACGTTAACGTTCTAAAATCTTTAGAATAAACATAAACTGCTCTCATGAAAGTTTATACCCGATCTCTTTTCTCGGCCGGCGACATTCTTTTTTTTTTTTTTTTTTACAGAGCAAAATAATAAAATTCAAATCTGTTGCTGTTTAACCATTCTGGATTTTCCAAGGGCACTTAATAAGTGAGCACCTTAAATGGAACTGATAGCAACACATAAGTCTCTTAAAGATGGTAGAAACCCCAGAAAGGTGTCTAATAAGAGAGTTTAGCTATGAAATTGGCTTGCTAAAAAGCAGGCTGTCCTCCACCTTGAAATTCCAGCCACCCTCCATATTATTTCTCAAAGTCTGAGGGCAATTCAATTTTACATGGCATTTTCAATGGGATTTTAAAATGTACTTCTTGAGTAAAACTATTTCTGTATTATAAAATCATTATGTAGCATTTTCTTTTCTGTCCTTTGATATCTGGATTTATTTCTCTTTTTCCCAATTCCATGATTAGGAAGAATCTCTATCTTTTCTATCAAGGACATTTAAATAGGGTATGGATTTCAGGTTTATTTTGTCTATGGTTCTAAAAATGCAAAGAGCTTTGTTTTAATGTATTTGATTTTCTTTGGAGTCAACATTCCTTCTTGCATTTAAATGTGACGATGTAAATCAGAGCTGACACTATGAGCTCTGTCTGCAGCTTTTGCTTGGCCCCAGTATTTATGCACCTCCTCTGCAGATTCCAGCACATTCTACATTGTTTATCCTAATCACTATTATACCAGGTGAATAAACGTGGTTATAGTTTGCACGTAAAGCAGCTTCCTCATGGAAAAGATTCACGATGATTCGTGATAACAGAAAAACCATGCAACTCTGGACATGCAGATATGTCTTATAATGGAGTTGTAGGTTATGTGCCCTTCTATGCAGAAAATTGAACAACCCTTAAAGGGCACACAAAGCAGTGCACATGACATCAGCGGTGTCTTTCAAAGTCCAACAGTTTGTCCTCCAGCTCAGGAACAGAATCACCGTCTCTTTCATTAAATACCAAATGACGTTGTTAGCTCGCATGTTAGGCTGTGTTGCATGAAAATTATGTCTCTTTGAGCACCTGACACTCCGCACTGTGTGATGCTCACACTTGGGAAGACTTCCGGGAACAGCAGGTTCTCCTTTCCTGGCTCCTCTGCACTCCGAAGTGCATGCTGTCTTCCCAGCATATGCTCCCGGCAGTGGAAGGGCAATGGAATCTTCCGGCTGCAGCTGCTTCCCCTTTTCGTTCTCGTGGCCCTCCCTGCCACTGACCTCCTGACTCCCCTTTTCCTCCTCTCTGCTTCCTCCTCCATCCTTATCCCCCTGACCCTTTCCTTCTGTCTTTTATGTAAAAAAGTGTAAAATTGAATGTTTATACAAAGATTATGTAATGCATTTCCATTGTGCTTCTGGGAGAGGTGCTTTGTCAGGCCAATATTACTATGCAGCTCACAGAACCACAGACATTTTTTCAGCTAGAAGAGAATTAGAGATAACCCCGTGAAGTGGTTTCTAAATTGTATTTTAGCAGTGGAATCTTAGGTTTAAAGACAATTCTACATGTGATCACAATATATAAAATTGACGAAGGTGGAGCCGCTCTTTGAAACAAAGAAGGAGGGCACAGAGTCCCCGGTCCTCAGCCTCCTCTTGCCTTCAAGGAGCCCCAGTCTCCTCAGGAAACAATAGAAAAACCTTGATGTCCTATCTGAGGACAATCTCCTATCTGAGGACCAGAAAGATCAAACATTCTATGCCAGGTAACAAACATTTTAAGTGACAAGGACACAGCCACAGCCCACCTTTCTGTAGCTGCAATTAGAGGTGATTCTGCTCTCATTTTAATAAAATGGGAGTTCAGAGCTGATGAAAACGCAGAATGACCTCAAGGGAAAGGTGGAATCGTTATGTAACTCTAATAAACATTTATTTAACTTTTATACTGTGCTGGGCGGTGAGCAGGTATTACAAATATAAAAAGATTCATTCTCTCAAGATGCTTAGAGTCCAGTAGCTGGAAGCATGCACAAAACAAAACAAAAAACAGCAACCCCAGAGTTTCAGAAGAACAGAATACAGAAAGAGCCTTCAATCTTCTCTGTGGGGTCCTGGAAAGCTTGACAGGCAACACAGATCCTTACCTAGGACGTGGAGGAACAGGCGCTGGCCAGGGAAAGGACATCTAGGCAGAGGAGTCAGCGTGTACGGAGGCATGGAAGAATGAAAGCATGTGGCAGCATTGGGGGCTACACGTGGCTTGGGGGAGCGTACAGCGTGGGAGGGGGAATGGCGGACAAGGAGGTTGGGAAAGTACAGGGGACCAAATAGCTTTCTTTCTGACAAGAAACGAGGGAGAATACAAGATGTCCGAGCAGGAAGCTGACACACGAGTTAGAAAAATTATCTGACAGCGAGGCGGATACAAATCAGGGCTGTGATGGTGAAGGTGACAATGAGCTACGGAGTCAAGAGGACCCATCCAGGATGACAGGTGAGAATAAAGGAGAAGATAGGGCCAGATTTCCAGTTTGGGCAATTGGGTAGGTGGTTGTCAGTCTCTGGAGAGGGAATACAGGAAGGAGATCACATTTTAGACTCAAAGAAAAAGAGGATTGTTTTGGTTTTGAACATAATGAGTTAGAGGAGAAGAATTGGGGTCCTGATGAAAATGCTTCATGCATTTAGATAAAATGCTAAGAAGAGAGTCAAGGATTTTAAAAGGGGTGGAGGAGGCCAGAGGATAATGCCAGCTTGTATGTGGTAACTAAAACCTAGAATAAGATTTCTCCAAAAGGCCATGATGAAAAAGAGAGCAGAACAGAGAGCCCTCAAGAATTCTAACATCTAAGTGGTAGATGTAGAATGACCATCCCACAAACAAGGCTGAGAAGGGGCCACCAGAAGCATGAGACCACCAGCCCAGCAAGAGAACTGTCATGAAAAACAATCCCAACGAGGAAAGAACATCATGGACCAGGAGGGCCAACTGTGGTCAGTTCCATACAGAAGCCAGGTCAGATGAGAACTGTGGTCTTTGCTGGGCAGTTCAGTGGAGTGACAGTGACAGAGGCAGAAGTGTAGCCCTCATGGTTTGAGAAACAAACGTAGAGTGAGAAGCAGAGATATTCATTAGAGGTTATTTCAAGAAACTTTCCTAGGAAGGGAAGGGGAAATACAGGATTTTGAATAAGGAATATGAGAGCTACATTAATTTCTTTTATGAGAGAAACTCAAGAGATATCGGTGAAGCTGGCAGGTTTGAAGATCCAGGAGAGGGAGAAATGGCAAATGGCGCACAACCCAGAGAACGTCATTGAAGATTCCCAAACCCTGGAGGGAGTAGCAGTCTTGCACAGGTGGAAGATGGGTGCATGGCGAGATGTTTCTAAACAGCAGAGTAGAAGCCGAGTGCTTTTCCCAGAAAGCTAAATGCTGGAAATGAGAGAGGAAGTAGCCAGGACCGAGTTTGGAGATAGAGGGAAGTATGGCAGAGTCCCCGAATACAATGGCTGAGGGCAGGAAATACACCAAGAGGGACGTGTATAAAAATTGTTCATTGCTGTTGAAATATAACTGAGCTTAGAGACATGAGTTTCTGATTCCAGTCTAGTTCTAGGCAGATGTCCTTTCTGAATCCCCCCAGGGGTTGGGAAATGTGGCAACGCTTTTATGAGATAGAACATGAGGCCCACGTGTCAAGGGGACACCGGAGGCATGTAAGAAGGAAAATGTATATTCTGAAAACTTTCAGAGGTATTAAGAGGCTCAACTTCCCTCGCTCCGAATTCCCTCATGTAAATGTCATCATCTTCCCTAAATTCCATCCCGCCTTCCTATGCCCTTTGGGCAGAGACGAGCTGCATTTTTTCTCCTCCTTCCAGCAGTGTACCCCCTTCTACTTTGTGTTCACTTTCAACTTCACTCTCCACTTCTCCGTGTCATTAGGACGAGCACCAGCAACGGGCGCCCCTTCTGTCTGCAGGATGATTGTGTCTATAGAGGCCGTTTGCAGTCCGTCAGAGGACAGGTATGTTATCTCCATTCTGCAAAGATTATACCGTATACATAATCACCAGCACTCCCTATCTCGATACGGTCAGTTAATAACAATCTGTCTTTCCAGAGACCTCAACGAATTCGGGAGCTGTTGCCTTGCAGAGTGTTTTCACCACTCAAATTGCTCTTAGAGATAGTGGGGGGAAAAAATCAAATTAAGTCATTTCCCTCCTACCCTTTCGCTACCTACTTGGAAATCATTAGTACAAATGATAGTTACCCCAGCAATAGCAATGCAATCAAAACAAGCACATCCATCTCAGTGAACCACGTCGCTGGCTCGGGTATTCCATTGGCTGCTAATTAACAGTGACACACATTAATGGCCCCAGCAGCAGGGTCAGCCCAGCATCAGTAGCGCTGTAATGCAGGCAGAAATGATAGATATGAAAGTCTTTCCTCCAGCTCCAAAGAAGAAGGGGGGAAATGAAAGTCACTTGACGGCAGGTCTCCCAGGGAAACTGCTCTAAAGCGGCAGGCTTCCTAAACCTGAGAGAAGAAGAAAAGGAAACAAGTTCCTGCTTCCGGGTCCCTGAGTAATTTTCTGTTGAATTCAACGGAATGTGACCTTAGTCCTGAACAAAGTAAAGATCACCACCCCACAGGGTTTGGAGGCGGGATGGCAGGCTCAGGACGGAGCTAAGCTTGTATTCTGAAACCTTTCCTCCAATCCCTAGGTTGGTTTTTACTGAACAGCACAATGAAAATGAAAATTAAAAAAAAACTCACAAAAAACAAAAAACCCATCCACGGCTTTCCACCACCTCGCAACGGTAGCCTGAGCTGTGTGACCTTAGAATCAGCAGCTGGCCAGAAAGGGGTTTTAAGGCTTTTCTTAAAAGATACCCCCTCAGACTTCTAGAGAGCCCCAAATGGATTCTTCGGGAAGCTCTATAGAGGAACAGTGGTGTTACTTGGCCAAGATCACCCAATGGCCTGATGCCCCCCGCTCTGCGGGGTTCCGAGCCAGCAGCAGGTGCTCAAGACACACTTGTCGACCACATGAAGAAGTCTACCCCTGATTTTTTTTTTAAGATTTTATTTATTTATTCGGCAGAGATAGAGACAGCCAGCGAGAGAGGGAACACAAGCAGGGGGAGTGGGAGAGGAAGAAGCAGGCTCATAGCAAAGGAGCCCTATGTGGGGCTCGATCCCATAACGCCAGGATCACACCCTGAGCCGAAGGCAGACACCCAACCGCTGTGCCACCCAGGCGCCCCTACCCCTGATTTTTATCCATGTCGTCCTGACTAGTCTATCACATGACGGTTCGCACCTATCCTTGAGCAATGTCCCGAGAGGCAAAAAGATGACTTTGTGATGGGGCTGGCGGCGAGAGGACATGGAGTTCAGGCAACAGCTGGGGAAGGAGGAGAGGAGGGTTTGGGGTAACGAAGTGCAGCTTGAGGACCTCAGGCGCCTGTCGGGAGAGAAAAATGGAATGACGAGGGGGTGATAGCAAAGACAAAGGTGTCTGCCTGGAGACCTCAGAAGGCAACCCGAGGGGCCCCTGTCTTCTGGGGAGGCCTGAGCACCCCGCGCCGTACTCTGCTGCTTCGCTGTTCCCTGGGCTCTCCCCCGAGTCTCCGAGGGGAGCAGACTGTGTGTGTTTGTTGTGCAGAGCGCTGCAGTACGCAAACAGATTGACAGAAATTTATGCCAGCCCTCCTTGTTTAAAAACATGAATTATTCAAGAAATATTACAATATTAATTAGAAATCATTAAAATACGAGTGTTGGGGGAGGGAGGAACGAGAGGGTGCATTAGCAAAATCGCGTTTAGCCCAAACATCCAGTGTGTGCCAAAGCCGCTTAATCATTGCTTTGATTGTCAAAATACCGGAACACCAGTCTCACAGAACGGGGGAGAGGAAGGCTCTTGGAAGCTGCTGCTTCCCATTATTATTGGGGAGATTAATTATTTATGGAGCTCCGGCAGTGTCCTGGGTGCTCCAGAAGACACAAATAAGAAGAGGTGTCTGCCCGAAGGGCATAGGAGAGAAATCAGAGCCGCACCAAGTTCTGACACACACACCCAGCCAGTGATTAATGATCAAGAGGACGAGGGGCTTTTGCTCTGGGTTTGCAGTTTGCTCAGTGTTTTGAGCTTTCGGCTTTCAGAGGAATCACAAAGTGAACGTTGTTCCTCAAGAATGCCGGGGACGATGTAAGCTATCGGGAGCCCTATGAGTGAGAGAAATAGATAAACCCGGAAGGTCAGTGTCACGTTTACAAACCACGGAGGGCGGCAAAACAGAACGAGGCTATTGAAAGGCATTCGCTGTTTTGAATAATTTGGGTCTGGAGGATTCACCGGTGATGGTGATTATTTCATACCCATGACAGATCCACAAACTACCATTGTGACACCAAATGCACTTGGGGTGGAACACCTGCAAACTGTAAAGGTCCCAACACGGGTGACGCTGTATTATCCTATATGCGATTATGACACTGACGCTGACGTACGGGGATCATTCGGAAAGGACCTCTGTGATTGATACAACAGTGCATGTGAAAGGAAAGACCAGGAAACACAATGAGTCCATCTATCTCAGTCTTAAGAGGGGCCATCTCGACAGCTGAATTAACTATCTCATGGCGGTAGGGTATCGTTCCAAGGCTCTGGCAGTGTGACACAAATAGAATCCTCATGACCTTAATTGATTACAACAGCTTCCACTCAGCACCAGAAGAGGTTGAATCAATGAGCAAGTGATTATCACACCCTGCAGGATGTGGGCAGGAAAGAGTGAAAGCAGGCTTGCAGAGAGCCTGTATTGGAAATGAGTTCATCCTCTTGCCCCATTTAGCTTAGTTCATGCCCGGCAACGGGTCATGGTCATGCCCGAGCACCACCAACACTGACTTTAAGGTATGGAGATGGGCATGACCGAAGGAGCCACGGAATTTTTCGGTCACACCCCGATTGACAAGACCTTAGAACCCACCAAGGACATTCAGGCTATGCTCTCTCTCCCTTGTTTAGAATAAGACCCTATTCTGTTGCATGGTAAAGAGCACCTAGTGTCCTGGACAATGGGGACTTTGTCTTATTCCCTCCACATCCTCATCCCAGGTCAATTTCCACCTATGAAGAAGAAGAGCTGGAAGGCAGGGTCTGAAGCTCTTACGGCTGGAGTACAGAGTTGGGAAATCAAATGGGTCTAAATAGAAACACGCAGTGGCTGAAGGAGGAGGAGTGAATCCAGAAACCAGGGAAGGCAAGACGAACCCAGAAAAGCCCATCTCAAATACAAGTTGGGAATCTAGACGCACAGTAGTTCAAAGTCTTGCAAACAGTAATAATCACAAAGGAAGAGACGAGTGAATTCTCCAGGGCCTGCTCCAACTGGCTTTTTTTTTTTTCTTTTCACAATTCTCGTGGGTGTTTCCTCTCACAGAGTGCCCTTAGTTGCAGAGGGAGCCTTCTGACAGACTGTACAGGCCCCGGTATGCTCAATAAATATTTGTGGGGTGAATGACTCAATGATTTTAATTTCGGTTCAAGTCCGTCTAGGCACCAGCAGATGTTCAGGGAATCTAAATTAACGTACTTCCCACTCGACGTATATAAATTGACCGATATTACTAACAGGATGTGGAGACAGGGGTTGGAACCAATGTGACTATTTATAAAAATTAAAGCGAAGTGAGGCGGTTATAGAACCTTAGAAGTTGGGTAGTTTTGCAGACTCATTAGGCAGCCTCCAGACAACAATTGCAGCTTGTAGCACTTGCATGGGTTCCTCGCATAGTGGCCAGTATTGCCATATGTCCCTTCTGGTACTGACACTGTTCTGTTTCTTGTGCATCTGAACCCTGTTTCTCTCCACTCTGCAAAGACAAGAGAATCTGTCTTCAGTCACTCCGAGTTCAGGTACAAATATTGTTAACGAACTCTCTTTTTGTCTTTCTCAAAATACGCACACACACACACACAAACACATACACACATGCATACCTCGAATTCAAAAGGGGAGGTTAGTATATTAACTTTTTCATTAGATCCACTTATTTTCTTTCTTTTCTTTTTTTTTTTTTTTTAGGAATGTCGCTTTTAACTTCAGCAAGTGGGAATAGGAGCTATTTTTAAGGCTGCAATAATAGCTGTAATAATAGGCCAGAAAAACAACCAGCAGAATAAAATAAAGGTACAAATCCATTTGGAAGAGAATATAAGTATAATGGGATACTTGACCCCACAAACATGACCTCAATAGCTGTTCAAAAGCGTTGTGCTTTCCAAAAAATCAGGATGCAATTTAATATGGTGGGAACTGCCCGGATTACAAGATCAACTGTCACAGTCTGCGTTTCCTTGAGTTCATGTTTACAAGCTCTGAATACCTCTGCAGAATATAAAGCTCAAAAAAAGCATACCTCCCCTTGAAGAAAAGAACTGACCAAATGCTTCTCGATTCATTTATTAACTCATCAGGCAGCCAGGTTGAATTCCAGCTCACCCTTCTAAGGCTCTGTTTCTGCTACCAAAGCAAAGGACAGGGGAGAAGCCGTAACAATGATGACAGAACGTGATTCAGATGGTCATGCTCCAGTTAACATTATGGACTAAACTCTCGTCCCATACATGTGTCCTCTGGGATGTAATGTAGGCCAAAGAGAAGTGTGACACCTCTCAAAAGGGAAATTTTTAGAAAAGTAGAAATATGCTCGTATGCCACGTATGCACACACTTGGCACCACGTTCTTCATGAATATAAAACACTCTTAGAAGTTAGGGTTTACTTGAAACTATCTAGGCATGATCCAGACAGATTCATTAGAAACCTCTGGGATCCAATGGGATCTTCTGGGGAAAGGGTACATATCCCAAAGTACCCCGACCATCAGTTGAAGTGGGGGTCGGCCTACCTGAACTTGAGAATCCTCGCAGCCACGCTCACGACGTGCCTCTGAGAATACAGGTGGTGTTCTCGGGCCCTGGAGATCCCAGAGCAAAATCAAGAGGGAGGGCTGCTGTCTACAGGCCAAAAGGCCTGCCCGGGGCTGTGTACCTCTTAGAATTTTATTAAAAACTAAACCAAACACTCTTCAACAAGGAGGCCGGGTGGTTTGGTAGCTGTGGCCTTGTGGCAGTCTCAGAGATACAGATCTTTGTGAAGACCCTGATGGGCAAGACCATCACCCTTGAGGTCGAGCCCAGTGACACCATGGAGACTGTCAAAGCCAAAATCCAGGACAAGGAGGACATCCCGCCTGACCAGCAATGTCTGATTTTGGCCACGATCTCTCAGACTACAATAGGCAGAAAGCGTCCACCCCGCACCTGGTGCTCCGCCCCTGGGGCGGCATCATCGAGCCTTCCCTCCGCCAGCTGGCCCCGAAATGACAACCGCGACGAGATGATCTGCCGCAAGCGTTATGCTCACCTGCACCCCCACAATCTCACCCACCGCAGGAGGCGCAGCCGCACCAACAGCCTGCACCCCAAGAAGAAGGTCAAATCAGGCTCCTTCACCAGGTCTTCCTTGCCGGCAGGGTGGCCTCCAGCCTGAACCCCAACGCCCTGGGGCCTCGATTGAGTTTCCCTCTCATTGAAACCAACCAACCAACCCACCTCAGGAAATGCACATCTTGCCTGTTGCAAGCTTCCATCAACCATGGCCTCCATGCAAACGCACAGCATCCTATCCATGTCTAGACAATGACACCATGAGGACTCTCCACCGTTCTCCTCTAGCCATTCTCCTACTGTCCCGCAACGTTCTCAAGACACGACTTCTAACCGTTAAGCGTCTGAATGATGCTAAGCAGAACTAGGGTATCCCATAGCAGAAACGGACACAGTCAAAAGATGCCTGTATTTAAATGTCCAAACTGTAGCAAGAGGTGGTTCTTTCCTCTCTGTCATCCTGTGAAAAAATGCTCCAGGTGACAACCCCCAGATGTGTTTAGATGTCTCACCATCCTCAATTCTTCCCTTTGGAAGCCTAGTGTGACAGCCACTTCTCCAACCTTCTGGATCGAGATTGGAATACTTTGTATATTGCCCTTGCATCACAAGTGCAGGCAGAATGTCTGCAGCAGGAAGAAAATAACCAGGGGTCTCAAAATGAACCCTTCATGCCAGTGTTTTGTACTACTTATTTTTAAAAAAAGGCCTCAGGGAATCTGCCTCCTGCCCGTTGCAAAGCTTCACAGAGAATATGATTGCACTGATACCAGTGCCAGGTTTGGGTGGTCTCTGTGGACAAGGGAGCAAAGGCCGCATAGAGTCCCAACCTCTCCATGCTGAAAAGCTACACCTCCCTAAAATTAAAGCCAAGAAACCAGAGCAGAGGAGACAAGTAAATATCCTCTTTCCCTGTGGCACCTCCCGCCTAATGGGAATCGTAGTTAATGATCTGAATCGAAAGCGAAGTCTTGTTTTATGGAATGCTCACTCTTTGTTAAGCAAAGCTGTTTGGGCGAAGGACCATTCTATTGATTTAAAAATTGATTTCTTTTTTTCCCCCTTCATATAACTAAAACATGGCTCACAAATCACAGCTCTTTTATTCTTCTGGCTACAACCTAGGCTGAATCTCTCCCAACCTACTCACCGAGGGACGTCTGATGGAGGAAGTGGGAACATTTGGACAGAGATTGTTCAAGATTCTATTAAAGGTTTCAAGTGGCTTCCTTTGAACATTTGGTAATTTATATTTCGAGTCCCTTGGTGTAATTATTGTAATTATCATTAATCATCAACTTCCAGACCCAATCGAAATACAGAACATTGGAAAGGTCAAAGCAATGGAGAATTCTACGATTCTTCACAGAAGATACGAGGCATTAACATTCTGGTGCTCCACTTGTGTGACAAAGATTGTAATGAAAACAGAAAATAGCACAAGATTAATGTGTTCTCATGATAAGAATCATCATAAGGAGAAGAGAAAGTGGAGCAAACTTAACCCGCTTCTGTCACAGCTGCAGGGCGATGACATGGGTTGAGGCTAAGGGACAGGCTGGGGCAGCTTGACCTGACCTTGCTGAAGATAACCATGACTTCCTTCTTTTGTGGAGTCGCCAGAGATAAGAAACCAGCTTTGGAGCACCGCAGGTTGCATTTTGGACAATTCAGTAGATTCCTGGTTGTCTATCTGGCTCCTTCCCCAGCTATCTGGCCCCAGCTCAGATCATTCACTCGACTTCAAAGCCACATCACAACTACCTGTTAGAAATCCGCCTACGTGTCCAAAACAGGACTCCTCACCTCGTCCCTGAACCGAATGCATCGCCTGTGGACAAAATAGGATAGTGCTAGAACGTCAGATTCTGGAAGTGCCCACACCTGTATCCAAATCCCAGTTTGGCCACTTATTACATGATCCTGGGGAAGATGCTGGCCTTTTCCTACTTGTAAAATATGCTTAACAAGCTCTGCTCCACAGTGTTAGTTTAAAGATAAAGTGAGACAATATACCCAAACAACTTAGCACATAGAAAGTGCTCAATAAATGTCAGCCATTTTTTATAGTACAAGCCCTTTATTATTATGAAGTCTATCTAGTTACTCAAGCAGAAAAAGGTAAGTCTGGGAATTACTCTCTATTTCTCCATCTCTGTCAGAATGGGACCAAATTCTGTCAATTATACTCCCTTAATGTCCCTCAAATCTTTTCATTCAATTTTCACTGCTTCTGCCTTAACTCAGACCCTTACAACTCTCCCCAGTATGGATTTAATTCTCATCTTCCTGCCTCTCTACTTGTCCCATTCTAAACCATCAGCTACATTGGAGCCAAAACCCTCTTCAAAAGCACATTATCATAACCCCCTTCTCCTGCTTAAATTCACCAGTGGCTTTCCAGCCGTGGAGCCACAGCTCCAATTCCATAGGAGGGCACGTGAGACCCCCATGATCTGGTCCCAGACTCTCTCCTTCCCACCATCACTTTGCTCTGACACCTCCACATTCCCCATGTTTCAGGCAGGCCACGTTTCCTGCAACCCCAGCACATGCCCTCAAGCTTTCTTGCCTCCTCTGTCAGTGCTGTTCCCCGCATCTGAAATCAGTGTCCTCCTTACATCCCGTCAGCCCCTTCACGTCCTTGCATGACTCAGCACAGGCACCATCACCTCTCGGAAGCTCTCCCTGGGCCTCTTCTCCCTCGTGTATGTTAAACGTCCTCACAGAACTTAAAACACTCTTCTGTCAATATTTATGTTGGACTTTGTGCAGGTCCCCATTCCCCACTGGGCTCTCAACTCCTAGAAAACAGCCACTGTTTCTTTCATCTCTGTGAGGCCACTTCTTAGCCTTGTGTCTAGCACGTAGGAGATGCACAATAACTTTTCTTGAATAAATTCACCCATCTTTCTGGTCTCTCTTGCTATCTACAATTATGAATGAGAAGCGAAGTGAATTACAATCGAAGTACTTCCTTTTTGTTTCTTGCTAACCATTAAACTGGGAAATGAGTTGGAAAAAAATCCTAAAGTTAAAGGGAAAATAGGATTGTGGATTATCTATGCATTTCCAAGATTATTCAGGTTCTTTGCATGGGCTGCTGACAGAAGACAGTGTAGGTAGGGCCTGCTGAAATGTACCAGCAGGCTAAAGATAATTGTACTAATTTGCTGAAATTTGTCCCCCTAATTTGCCCCTGTATAATAGAGAAAGGACTGAGAGACATTATGAAGAAAATTTTTAAAAGCTGACTTTTTTATCTCAGCAGAGATGCAGGGGAACTGTTCTATACAACTTGTTTTCTGGAAGTCCATTAAGGGAGCCAGCAGGGAAAACCATAAAGAACAATAACTCTAGCTGACAACACAAAGGTATGGAAGCCGAGGGAGGATATGCCATGTGCCTCTCTGCCGGAGGCAAACAACCACCATGAGAATGGTAAACGCCATAGCTGGTCCCTCTGGATTGGGGGTTTGTTTTGTTTTGTTAGATTTTTTTATTTGTTTGAGAGACAGAGAGAGAGAGAGCGCACAAGCAGGGGGAGAAGCAGGCAGAGGGAGAAGCAGGCTCCCCACTGAACAAGGAGCCCAATGCGGGGCTCGATCCCAGGACCCTAGGACCATGACCTGAGCCGAAGGCAGATGTTTAACTGACTGAGCCACCCAGGCACACCCGATCCCTCTGTTTGAAGAGTCCCTCTCTACACTCCTACTAATGAGAGAGGAAGACAAATTTATCAGTAGGAGAGAGGTGGCACATTCCACTCAGAGGACTCTGAGCATCCCCTCCAGAGACCCCCGGAGCTTTGCCAACGGACAGCCTCCAGGGCGGGGCTGACCAGCTTGGCCGTTGACTACTGGAGGCAGTGACAATCTGGAAAAACTAAATGGTAGTCAAGAAAAGCAGCAAAATTTGCAGCTGGAAAGAGTACTGAGGTCTGAGGGGAGGAAGAAGGTCAGAAATGGGAAATAGTAGCAACATCAGAAGCCGGGAGTGAGGGTGAAATCGAGCAGGGCAGGGGACTCGGGGTGAAGGCTGTGGGAGCCCGCGGGCAGGCTGTGTCGAGTAGGGGTGGCTTGAGTTCTTAAAGGAGCTGATCAGGATGAAGCAGCAGGAACTCTTCCGCAGAAAAAGAGAAAGTTAAAGTTACTTGAAGTGAACCGTGCTCCATGGCACCACAGTGAGGAAATGGAGGGAAATCCATCATAAGGCTGGAGAGTAGAGGGACATGGCCACACAAAGGAAAGGGGATAAACTCAGCACCCCAGAAGCTACAAAAGGAGTGTCCATGTTGGGTCAGCGCTTTAGCAGCCAACGTCCTGTCTCCATGTGAAGTGCCTGTAGGCTCCTGATAAAAACCCCTGTTGGGCTCAGACAATTCTTCTCACCTTCTGCTTAATCCCATCTCAGCTGTGATCTGGCTTTCCCTGCCCTGGCTATGCCCCCCATACTGACAAATCCGTCTGATGGGCTCCCTCGCCCTTCACTTCATCTCCATAAGAGGCTGCCTCTCAGCTCCCCTCCTCTGAGCTCCGTGCTCCACAGCTCTCGCGCTGAGACAGGTCTCCCGGACACTGCCCCCTGACCCAGTCCAGGGCAGAGAGCAGGGTCTCCCCAAGCATGCGCACATGGGTTGGAGAGGAAGTTCAATAAAATTCTCAAGTGCATCGAGACAAAACTACTACTCATAGCTCTAGAAGGAAACGATGTATGGTCGTTATTAAAGAAAACCAAGTTTCGAGGAACTGGACGGGGTGCTGAGTGCCGGTACATGCAGCCGAGATGTAACAAAGAGTTCTCTGAAATACATTCTGTTGTGTATTTGGTACCCGATCCTGCCTGGAAACAAAGTATGACTTCCAGGGAATGGAAGAAAGGTGAATTCTGGGAATGTGGAAGTCCTGGGCATGAAAACGAAAGTCTTAAAGGAATAGGATATTCAGCCCTGATTGTAAATGATGACAGTGGGTTTTGGCTGAAGCAAGAACACAGGCCTTAGAAATAACAGGATTGGGGATTAGGAGGAAAGCCTTTCAGATGGAAATTTCCAGTTGAGCTCATCAAGAGAACTTAAAAGTAAATAGAGAGGCACACTCCCAGATTTGACTGGGTAGCTAGTTACTGTGGAAGGATAAGGCCCAAAAAAGACCACTGGAGTTAAAAATATCCAAATATTTTAGATGAAAACACACTGGAAAAGGAGTCACAACCAAAACTGAAAACCTAAATAATGATAAGTAAAACAAAGTTGAAATTATAAGAAAGATAAAAGAAAAAACAATAAGATATCACTAAGATTTGATGATCTGATAATCAGGTTTAAAATACCACTTGAAATGTATACCCTATCAATCAATTATGAATAAGCCCATTAGAAGGAAGTGTTAGTAAGTCTCATTCTCTATAGTCTAAAAGGGGCTATCCACCCCAATCCCACTTCCCCCAGTGGCTAGTAGAGGGGTGGACAGGGTAAATACTAGTGGCTACTGGGATGCATTCTGCCATCCCCAGCAAACCCAGTGCCGGCCCCTGAGTTGTTTTCTTTGTTGTTGTTGTTGTTGTTTTGTTTTTAGATTTTATGTATTTGAGAGAGAGAGAGAATGAGAGAGAGAGAACATGAGAGGAGGAAGGGTCAGAGGGAGAAGCAGACTCCCTGCTGATCTGGGAGCCCGATGTAGGACTTGATCCTGGCACTCCAGGATCATGACCTGAGCTGAAGGCAGTCGCTTAACCAACTGAGCCACCCAGGCGCCTAGCCCTTGAGTTTTAATGGGACCAGAGAGATTATGTGGCTCGATGCTAAGTATAGATGAGAAGATCATAAACCTGGAACTATGCGAAATTAATACCCAGTATCAGCACTGGAAACAAGCCATGTGCGATACAGAAATATTCAAAAGATACTCTGTGAATACAAAAAGTAACAGAGCCGATCTGGAGTGCAAGGGAGAACTAAAGCCATAGTCACTCACACAGTAGTTAAGAATGTGGACTCTGAAGCTAGGTTCAAATCCCAGCCCCAGGAATTACTGGCTATACACTTTGGGACAATTTATGTAACCTCTGTCTGCCTTGCAAATTTCCTTGTAAAGTCCTGATAGTGATAGTACATATTCCTTGGCTGTTGTGGATTAAGTTCAATCGTGGAAAGCGCTTTGGAAAATATGGGGCACGAGACAAGCTACATATTTGCTATCACTGTTATCCAGTACAGATTATACATCTTAGAAATCGAAACATGAAGCCGAAACTAACATGAAACTCAGGGGCTCGTTAACAGGTCATGGCAACATTAATTGAGTCAATAGATATTTTTCAGTGCACACAATATGGTGGGCACTTTGCTAGGTACTTGAGACAGCACAGTAAATGAGGAGACCATACAGAGGAGCTAGCAAAATTCTAGACCCACCAGGCTGGGTATAGAAGTCAGCTAGGCAGCATTTGAAAATCAAAGGTTTTCTTTCCTTTTCCTCCTTTCCCGGAAAACAGAATCCCAAAGCCACTAGGTGAGACTAATGGAGGATAGTGAGGAGAAAGGCAGGCAGAGGCAAGGGGCCCCTGTCCTAAGAAGAAACTACCATGAAAAGGAAAAAGACCTCATCCTGTTACTCTACACCGCCCTGGAAGAAACCCTCCACTTTCCCACGTGAGCAACTAACTACCTGGTAGGTAGATGAGTGCGTGGACAAAAACCTGATTGGGTAACAGGCGCACGGAGGGTTAATCAGATTAAAACAGCCCGCCAGCCTGCTCATAAAAACCCCTAGGCTTAGAAACTCCAAAGGTAACCCTCTCGGGTCCCGTCCCTCTTTGGGAGCTTTGTGCTATCACCCAATAAGCTTTGCTTTGCTGCCCACCGCTCCTCGTCTGGTCTACTTCTTCTTCTTCCAAGCAGGACCAAGGACCGTGGGCACTAAAGGAAATGAAATCCTGAAGCAAGACAATCCAAGCTAGTAGTTGGGGAGAACCGGGATTTCTCGGAGGAGAGGGTGTTAGAGTCCTTGAGAATAAGAAAGGGAAGGCTCAGGGAGCAGTCGTCATGGGGCGTCAGAGCCTGGCTGGGGTGAGGAGGGCATCCAGCAGGGTGCGGGGTGTGGACCACAGCAGGATGTCACACACAGAACAGTATGAGCAGGGCATTACACACAGAGGGGCTGATCAAAGCAGTGAGGATATTAAGGCTGTCGGGAACCAGGTTTGTCACTGATGAAGAAGAAAGTTACAAATAGAGAATACTAGAATAAACCCTGTGATGTTGGCTTGGAATTGGATGCATCCATGTGAACTCAGATTTTCCATGTATATAGATAAATGTAGAAATAAATACAGATCGATCGCCAACAAGATACCCCACCACCCAGTAATACTTTAGTGCCCGTTTCCTGCAACCAAGGACATTCTACGTAATCCAATCAGGAAAGACAGGCTTTCCTTCAGGTTTCAAGTGCCACCAAGCAATGTGGATCTGTGACTGCAGCTGGCCTTGAGTCAGGGCTGGGAGTGGGAAAAGAGGAGGAAAAAACAGATCTCCCCCTCTCTTTCAGTCTCATGGGACACGAGCCCCTTGTTCCAGTTCTCTGGTCAGAAAGACTGGCTTCTCCCAGAGATTGTGCTCCCTCCGTCCACCGCAGAGTGCTCTGAGTTGGCCTGCTCTTGGGTCCACGGTGGGAGAGAAAGGAGTCTGTGGAGAAGGGAACTCACTAGTACCTCACTAACTGTTCATGGATTAACTTTCCTCCTCATTCCATGTACTACTGTTTACGTTTCTGCCCTTACGTAGTTGGGTTTTCTGTCTTTTAACCAGTCTTTACTTGTTACCACTGGAACAAGTGGTAGAACAACTAGGCTTTATAGGTCCTACTCCATCTTGGCAGAAATCCCAGCATCTTTTCTACATCTGTCAGCAGGGAAGGCCAGCTTCACAAGTGTGCAGTCTGTGCAGTCACATGGGGACTGGTGCTTGGAAGAGCCCTAGGCTTGTTCTCACACTCTGTTGTTGCCATCTTGACATTCTTAAAAATTTTACCTTTGAACTTGAATGAGTGAAGTTCAATGGAATAATGGAGCACATGCGTGAGATTAGGAGATCCACACAATATGCATGGGCACTACTATTTCTTGCTAGCTCGAAATAGGAGCATTCATGATGTCTCACAAATACAATATTCCAGTAGACTCACAGCATGTGGGAGTTCTGTGGGACTCAAAGCAAGTACAAGATAAGTGTATTATATCTATAACTGAGAAAACAGGGGCACTGACATCCCCAAGAAGCCATACTTTCCGTGAGAAGCAGAACTTTCTTTGAACACAGGAAGACGACAACAGTGTTTTTAAGAAACCCAAATGACAAAAGAAACATGTCCTGTCCTTCTTACCCACATTATTCCCCTATGTTAGCCAACAACAGACACTGAAAATGATGGCTTAGGAAGAAAGAGAAAGACAATAGTTCCTTTATAAAATGGTGCCTTTTCTTTTGGTCCATTCTGACTCATCAGTAGGGCAAAGTAGAGAGTATGAGGAAGTGAAATAAAAACAGTTGGGTTAGTTCTGTGTAGCATGCTGGCTATTGCGATAAGAACAAAATGCATACACATGCACAAATGGTGTCATTTCGGTGATGCTACATAAGAGTTGAATGCTCTTATATCTGCATTTAGAACCAGCCTTGCCCTGGGGCACCTGGCTTGATCTCAGGGTTGTAAGTTCAAGCCCTGCATTGGGCTCTGTGCTGGGCATGGAGCTTACTTAAAAACAACAACAAAAAAACAAAACAAAATAAACAAAAAAGCTGGTATTGCCCAATATAAAGATAAATGGTAAAATTTATGGTAATAATTTAATATTTTAATTTTTTTAAACTTAGAATGACACTAAATAGCAAATAAAAAATACTAGGACAAGTTGAGCGAGACTTCTCAGAAGAAAGGAAAAAGCTTCTTATTTAGTTTCTTTCAATGGTGCTTCTTTCCTGACTCTTGAACAAGGGGTCCTCTATTTTCACTTTGCACTGGGCCCTGAAAAGTATGTAACCATCCTGTCTGTCCATTTTGGCTTGAATCCAAATCCAATTTTGGATTCTCCCCAGGAGCTCTCACTTTATCGGCTATATATTCCTTCTCGGTCTACCTAGCTAATAACCCCTCTCCCCACCTCAAATCCAGGGAGGATGTTAGCCCACAGGCTGAAATGCAGAACACCCGAGGTAAGAGTAAGCACTAGACCCCATCGATATCCTTTGGGGCAGGCAGTTTGACTTGTTAGCCATTGCTTGTTTTTTATATCTTTGCAAAACCCTGGCCAGTCCTGTTTGCCTACATCTGCGTAAAATGCCTAAATCATTCTATTAGTGTTGAATTAAATTGACTCTCAATCTAGGCCAGAACTTGTCGTCATGGCTTCTGTGGAATGAGCCTCAGATGAGGAATCAGGAAGAACTGGGCTCAGCACGCTATTTAAGATGGCGTCTCTACGACTGGATTAAGAAGTTGTGGTCCATATATACAATGGACTATTACTCAGCTATCAGAAAGAACGAGTTCTCAACATTTGCTACAACATGGACGGCACTGGAGGAGATAATGCTAAGTGAAATAAGTCAAGCAGAGAAAGACAACTATCATATGATTTCTCTCATCTATGGAACATAAGAACTAGGAAGATCGGTAGGGGAAGAAAGGGATAAAGAAAAGGGGGGTAATCAGAAGGGGGAATGAAACATGAGAGACTGTGGACTATGAGAAACAAACTGAGGGCTTCAGAGGGGAGGGGGGTGGGGGAATGGGATAGACCGGTGATGGGTAGTAAGGAGGGCACATATTGCATGGTGCACTGGGTGTTATACACAACTAATGAATCATCAAGCCTTACATCGGAAACCGGGGATGTACTGTATGGTGACTAACATAATATAATAAAAAATCATTATAAAAAAAAAAATAAGATGGCGTCTCTAAGCTGCAGTAGCTACACCAGCTTCCAAGCACTGCGCTTAGGGTTCCATGACACGGCACACAGCAGCACATAGCAGTTGCTCAATAATGTATCTATGTATTCGCACTTGGCTATTGGTCAGTTTTAAATCATTGTCCAAATAGCTCGTGAGATTTATATTGCAGTCCTGTCGCTTCTCTCAACCTGGAGACCCTTTTAAACACAATGCAGCCATTGTAATGAGCCTGGTGAAATAATGCCTACTAGGGCCTGAAACTATATACGTGGCTTATTAGAATGATCAGATTCAAAGAGTTCAAGATGCGTCTTGAATTAATAAGTTTCCATGTCCTCCTCTTCTTACCTTTACCATTTTGCTCAAGACTTCAAATCTGAGCATTTTCCTTTGTTCTCATAAAAACCATGGGAACTGATCAAATTCTGCCACACTCTTTTCAAAAAACTCTTCTGTCGGTTCACTGTTAAGCTTTTTTCCCACCTGATCAAATCAACTTATGAAATGTCTTGACTGGTAAAATTCATAGAAAGAAATGGACTCACCCGCTGCTAAAATGATGAGAACGCTACGCGTGGCCATGATGAGAAAGAGAACCGTTGTTTTAATCTGAGTAAAGCAATCTTTCGGTGGCATAAAATTAATTCTTAACATTATACTGGTCCCTAGTTTGCTGTAACATAAACTTCTTTTTTTTTTTTAAGAAAGATATTTTCCAGCACCTTAGGCTTACCCTTTATCTATATCAATTTTATTTTCTTCTATTAGGTGCAATTAGGGCACAAAAAATAAATACAGATGTCTCTAAGTTTGATCCCCTTGCATTTACAACTTTGGTGGGATTGTCTGTCTTAGCTTGTGTTTCCTGTAATTTTCTCTAGGACAGAAGGAAGACACACTAAGTGACATGAGCTTAAAATAGGAAGCACAGGTCTTACCCAAAGTGGATGAGTTACATTTGCCATGTAAATGCAATTTTTTGCGGTTATGTCCCAATTATTTATGGCATTAAGGGACAGGGACAGCACAGTTGAAAGAATCATAGCATCTCAGGGTTGGAAGTGCTTAAAGGTTCTGTAGTTCAATCACTCATACGATGGTTAATTTAATTCCATAGCTTTCTTCCTATACCAAGTAGACTTCCAGCATGTGCTTGAATATCTTTAGTGATGGCAAAAGGCTAGCTCATTTCATCCTTGAATAATTCCATTAGATTTTGGCTCAATCTAAAGGACATATCTTTCTATCCCTCTGTAACTTCTACACCTATTCTTTGATAATGGAAGGCAAGGACCATACTTTTCAATCTTTGTATCTCTAGTGCTTATGATAGTGCCCACCTGACACACAGTAGGATTTCATTCCGCGTTTATTATATAGAACTGAATACAGATCTAAAAATAGTGTCTCCAGACCATCTTCTCTCCAGCTCTTTGAGAATTCCTCCTAGTCATGACTTTAAACTCCCTTATTATCCTGGTGCCTTTTACTGAAGGCACTTTGCATTCTCTCTCTAATTATGTTGTCTCCAAAATAAAACAGAATATTGCAAGTTTGTTCTTTCAAACACAGAGCATAATATACTGGCAACTCCATCAACCTAGAGACTACTTTTCAAATAATACCACCCGACTTAAAGGATCCTGTGTCAGCAGCTACCTCCTACAGAAGGATGCTGATATTGAACCAAGTCCTCTACCAAGGGCCACTGCTCAGAACTCTGTTTTCCTGAATTATATTCATAGATTTTTAATTCGCTTTTTTGTGGACAACAGCATAAAACTGCAATGTAACTTTATAAAAGACTAGAAACCTCTGGAGACAGTGGGCATCAGATCAACTCAGGTTTAACCCTGACACCATTTATTACTGGCTGTGTGATCTAGAGAGAGAACTTCTGAGTCTCTTTCTCCTTTGTTAATAGGGGATGGAATGTCTGTTACTTAAAAACCATCTTTTGAAGGATAACAGGAAGAATGGAGATGCCATTTAGTGAATTAAGAAGACTACAAAAGGAGAGATTTGATAAGTGGAGGCTTGGCATTCAGGCTCTGGAATGCCTCTTAGGCAATGGAGTGGTGGTGTCAAGTACATAGTGGAAAATACATGCCAGGATTCAGGAGAAGGGTCTAGACAGGAGATATAGATTTGGAAGCTCAAAGCTATAGATTTGCATGAGTCATGAGACTTGGTAAGTTTCCTAGAAATGAGAATAAAGAAAAGTGTCCTTGGTTTCTCTAATATTGGGAAGAAATAGCAATGGAGACAAAAAACTTGAGATCAGTGAGGTGGGAGGGAAACCACGAGAAAGTGACGTCCTGGAAGAAAAGCTGATTACCACTGCCTTCTCTCATCCTGCTGAGAGGTTGGGTAACTTAAGGACTCACACATTATTTCCACTCGCCAGCTCCTAGAATACTGCCTGATATATCGTAGGCCCCAATGAAATGGTAAGTGTTATTCTTTTATTTTTTAAAGACGTATTTACTTATTTGAAAGAGAGAGAGCAGGAGGGAAAGGCTGAGGGAGAGGGATAGAGAGAGTTCCCAGCAGACTCTGACTAGGCACGTGGCCTGTTGCTGAGCTCGCTCTCACAACCCTTGATCGCACAACCTGAGCTGAAACCAAGAGTCTGTCTCTTAACTGGCTGAGCCATCCAGATGCCCCAGTATTATTCTTTTAGATCTTGACTCAGTCATCCAACTATTTATTATGTCTTCTGGCTTCCATAGTTTCACCCAATCATGGATTTAGAACAGAAATCATGGCAGATGCATAAGAAAGAATTTTCCAGGGCTGAAATTGACTAACCAGCACCCATTTGGTACAGTTGCCAAATCAGTTATGATATATTTAATGGTGCTAATATTCACTCCAAATTTCTCCCTTTTCTCAAAGGAATAGCATGGAAGATCTCACCGATTGCCCTGCCACTGAAAAATGTTACTTGTAATCAATTCTCCAATGCTACAGCCTAATAAGTTTACCTAAAAGAAAAAAAAAAAAAAAGAAATTGGGTTTTATCTGATATTTTTCCAGAGTGAATTCATGCTGATTCCTGATGATCCTTTTAAGTCTGATCATAACATCTTCATAATAACACATTTTAAAAATTCCTAAAAGACTGAAGATGAGGGACACCTGGGTGCAGTCGGCTGAATGTCAGCTCTTGGTTTCCGCTCAGGTCGTAATCGCAGGGTCATGAGATTGAGCCCCATGTTGGGCTCTGTGCTCCGTGCAGAGTCTGCTTAAAATTCTCTCTCTCTCTCTCAAATAAATAATCTGTTAAAAAAAAAAAAAAGACTGAAGGCAAATTCTTTGGCTGCTTCAAGTACTTTTATCCCACGCCTCTTTATCTTTTAGTAACTAAAACTATACTTTCCCATCCGTCTTCAGTATATCTTTCAACTGTACCCATTTTTAAAATTTGATATCAGGAATGTACTAGGACTTTCTCTCTCTGACAGAGAAGTGTACAGTAGCTATAAAGGTAGTGTTACCTAGTGAATTATAGGAGAGTAAATTGCTGACACAACTTACAAATTCAAGAGGCTCAATGAATCCCAAGCAGGATAAACACAATAAAATCATGCTCAGACATATCATGACCAAACCGAGGAAAACCAAATACAAAGAAAACAATCCTGAAAGCAGCCAGAGAAAAACAACACATTACGTACAGGGAAACAACAGAAATTACTGCAAGTTTTTCAACAGAAATCATGGGGCCTAGACAATGGAGACGTCTTTTAACCACTGGGAACAAAAAAACAACAACTGGACCAAAAAACAAAACAAAACAAAAAACTTATCAATTCCCAATTCTATATCCAGTGGAAATATTTTTCAGGAATGAAGTGGAAATAAAAACATTCTCAGGTGAAGGAAAACTAAGGGAATTTGTCACCATCAGATCTTCTCTAAAAGAAATGCTAAAGGGAGTTTTTCAAGTTGAAGAAAAAACAGTGTCAGAGGGGAAACTTGAAACTTTAGGAGTGAAGAAAGAGTGACAAAAATGGTAAACACTTGAGTAGATAACATAGTGTAGTTTTCTTCTTTTATGTTCCTTGTACTATGTGTGATTCTTGAAAGGAAAAGCTTATAACGTTATCTGGGGCCAGGGTGCAGTGAATATATACAGATATAACATGTATAAAAACTATAACACAAAGAAAGGATAAATAGGACATATATGGTTGTAAGGCTTTTACATTTTACTTGAAGTGGTAAAAGAGTCATTATAAACACTAGATAATTAGGTGTCTATATTATAATCCCTAGAGCAACTAAAACTTAATACCAAAAGATATACTCCAAATATTAATGGATGGATTAAATGAAGTACTAAAAATATTCAAGTAACCTAGAAGAAGGCAAAAAAGAGAGAACAGAGAAAAAAAATTCAAAAGGAACACACAGAAAAATAATAAAAGGGTAGACTCGAATATTAACATATCAATAACTACTTTAAATGTAGAGGATCAAAACACACCAATTAAGACAGATTGTCAGATTGGATTAAAAAATTAGATCAAGCTATAAGCTGTCTACAAAAACCCACTTTAATTATAATGACATGATGAAACTAAAAGTATATAAAAAGACACCGCATAAACACTAGTCCAAATAAGCTGCCTTGGCTCTATTAATATTAGAAAACATAGATTTCAAAGTGAAGACAATTGGGGGGGTGCCTGGGTGGCACAGCGGTTAAGCGTCTGCCTTCGGCTCAGGGCGTGATCCCGGTGTTCTGGGATCGAGCCCCGCATCAGGCTCCTCCGCTGGGAGCCTGCTTCTTCCTCTCCCAGTCCCCCTGCTTGTGTTCCCTCTCTCGCTGGCTGTCTCTATCTCTGTCGAATAAATACATACAATCTTTAAAAAAAAAAAAAAAAGTGAAGACAATTGGGATAAAGAGGGAGAAAGAGGTACACTATGTAATGCTAAAAGGGTCAATTTCCTAAGAAGATACAACACACCTAGTGTGTATGCGGCTACCAGCAGAGAGCTCAGAACACATGATGCATGATGCAGAGACCGACAGAACTAAAGGAAAAACAGACAAGTCTGCAGTTAGACTTAGAGACCCAAACACTTCTCTCGCGGTAACAGCGCAAGTAGATCAATAGTCACCAAGGACACGTGAGACTTGAGCAACAGTCTCAAACACCTCACCCTAACGACCTCTAGGGAACACTCCCCCCCACACGCCACAGAATATGCACTCTTTTCAAGTGTGTGAGGTACATCAGTATGAGCCACCATATCCGGGGCCATATTTGGAAGTTCAACCACTCATTTCCTACTTCCTTGATCACCTGTTTGGCAGGTTTCAGGCACACAACGTGGGACAGAGGTTGAGCCCGGCTGCTTAAAGAGGCTGCTCCGAGGGACTAATTTGCAACTTGAAAAATTCAACCTCATATATGCTCTGAACCATCTAACCTATGTAACGTATCCTAGTGTATCGCTCTTACAGATACAAATTAATATGAAAAATAGATGGGCTAAAGTCAGAGTAAGAAGCAAAACTTTGGAATTGAAGTGTATATCGCTTTTAAGCAAGTAGTACTGATAATTATAGCTGAATACTGCTCCTTCAAGATGCCCCTTCTATTCGGAAATACAACGGACCCTTGAACAGTACGGGTTTGAACTACGCAGGTCCACTTACACATACGTTCGGTACAATATAGTACTAGGAACATATTTTCTCTTCCTTAGGACTTTCTTTCTTTTTTTAAGATTTATTTGAGAGAGAGAGAGAGTGTGTGTGGGTGAGTGTGCATAGGGGAGAGGGGCAGAAGGAGAGAGAGAGAGAATCCTCAAGCAGACTCCCTGCTGAGCGGGGAGCATGGAGACCCATGCGGGGCTCGATCTCACGCCCCTGACATCAAGACCTGAGCTGAAATCAAGAGTCGGACGCTGCATTGACTGAGCCACCCAGGCGCCCCCTTATAGTTTTCTTAATAACATTTTCTTTTCTCTAGCTTATTGCAAGAATACAGTATAGTATACAGATAACATAGAAAATATGCGTTGACTGTTCATGTTATCGGTAAAGCTTCCAGTCAAGAGTAGGCTATTAGTGGTTAAGTTTTTAGGGAGTCAAAAGTTATCTATAGATTTTCGACTGTGCAGGGAGGCAAGTGGGAGGGGTGGTGCAGTCAGCACCCCTAACTGCCATGTTGTTCAAGGGTCAATGTACTCTTGGTTATAAGGCCAGTTATGTTTGGTGCTTGAAAGTACTTTCAAGCCTGGTATTTAGAAACTACCCTTTAATCTAAGTGGCTTCAAATGAGAGAATTTTGTTCGCGTCATCCAGGCTGCAGCGACCATACGCAGGCTTTCACATACCCTCGTGCACGGATTCTTTCCCGCACAATACCTCAGACCGCCATTAACACAGTACCCCCTCTTGATTAATAAGAAAAGGAGCTTAGAATGTGTTTTATCATCTTCAGTTTCCTGGTGTTTGTCAAATACTCTTGTTTTACAAGAAGTAGTTTTCTTGTAGGGCTGTGAGTGTGTCTGCATAATTTTTCATCAAGGCAATAATGTAGGATCCTAAATCACAAGCATTCTTTGCAAGTCCCTTAAGTGTAGTGTAATTTGGAACCGGCAATCCATTTCAAATTCGGTAAATTAAAGGGGAAATAGCCAAGCACGAGTTAGAGGAGCAGGCCTGACTCCCACACCTGCAATTTCAACCAAATGACATAAAATGCCAAGCCATTATTCTTCCAGTTTAGCTTCCTCAGCTTTCATGTTCAAAACCAAATTCATTCTAAAAGTAATCAAATCAGATACGGACCTGGGTGGGGGGGCGGGGTGGAATGCTAACGATGCAGCCAGAGGAGATGGTCGGAAGGTTCTGGTGTTTGAACATTCAGGTTATTTTATGGAGCATATTTTAAAATGATTTTTTTTCAGGTTAGTTTAATTGGAGTATCAGAAATCCTCTCGTCTGTTTTGACAATGGAAATGATGATGTGCAGCCCGCACTGTGTTTATGCCGGTAGAGACAGGACTATCCATACGGATGCTCTAGCTACTGAGAATTTAAAAGGACAGAAGCAGCTAAAGGCCGATTAGCCACGGAGAACATTAGCTTCGATGCCTCCCATACAGAGCCAGACATTACGTCAAGCATGACAAGCCACTCTAGCATAAAAGTATTAGCGGACTCCAAGTCTCGGGCTTACCCTCAAGTTATTTCATTAAAGTACAGAATCACGTTGCCCTAATTTTTTGACAGGTTTCAGAGAGAGCAAAGATCTCCTCTCTTGCCGCACCGACCCTTTCTCCCTCTTCATCCCGCCGCCACTCTGGGGAGTTTGCCAGTTTCACGTCTGTGCAGAGTGCCAGTCCCTTTTACTTTAATCAAGGTAGAAGCTCTGGCTGGAAATGCTTTCTCCCCTCATCTCCAAACATGTATGCGGAGACTCTTCACTGGCAGGAGAACTTCTTTCAATAGCGGGAACTCTTCATGTCCTTGGGGGGAAGAGAGCTACTCAGCATTCAGCGGAGGAGCCGGAACCGCCTGGATCGGTCTCATTATGTAGGCCATATGCAATAAGCCCCAGTACCTAACAGCTGCTGGTGGTAGGATTAAGGGGAAAATATTTAATTTGATGCAGGAGCACGTGCGCGTGACTTCAGCTGTAGCTCTTACCTGCTCCCTGGGGTGTGCGTGAGATATATGGTATAACGCAGAAATCATTTAATTGTGTCAACACAATGTTAGGATGTTTGTTTAAAGTAAAAATTAGTTTTTGCAGCATAAATTGATTAGTTGACAGGCTATTCGACTGTCACAGGGGCTACTGGATACACAGAAAAAAAATTGGCTTGGTTAATCTGAGCAAAGGGGAACAAATCCTTTGAGATCTGGGGAAATACAAGCAATGTAAATTCGGATTAGTCTTTGTGTTCTGTAAATCAATAAAACAACAGGGAAGTGTGAAGAATAGGCTAGATCATCTATCAAACTGGTTTTTATTGTGTTTCTATTTCTATCCCTAGTAAACATGTGCCTTCAGTTTCCCGTGAATAAAAGCATTTGACAAAGGAATAAAAATGGACTGAGTTCACTGTAGACGCAGTGCCAATGACAAAAGGGGTGGGGGGGGGGGTGTCGAGAAGAGATGAGAATCAAAAAGGCTGCTTCCTGCAATCTCAAAGCTAGATCATTTTAAAATTCTCAGGTGACAGGTGGTGAAAGTGAAGATAGATTTTATATATCTACTGCAATGAAGACTGTACCTTAAGCAGAATACTAATCAGGATTTTTTTTTTTTTAAGGCAACGGCATTGTCTTAACAGGCTTTAAAAGACATAGAGGTGCACGCATGCACACACACAAAAGAAATCCGTTACGAAGGCTTCTGCTGCATGCCCCACGTCTCCCCCCTCATCACTTTCAATCACAGAAGAAATAACGAACGTGCTAAAATAAGGAAACACTAATTTTGTGGCCCAGGGAAGGGCCCCGCTCTTTTCAAAGGGTCCTCGTGTTCTCTGAAGCCCTCCTTCAAGGCGAGCATTTCACCTGATTGCTTTAATTGAGGGGCTTCTTTTATTTGTGTTGACGGTTTGCATCGTCATTGTGTTTTACCTTGCGGTGCATGCAGCATCTCACTGTAAGCCCTGCGCCCCACGCCATGCGGTGCACTGAGCGACTGCAGAGAATGCGGAGGGAGAGAAAGTGCAGGCTTCGGAAGTGAGGAGCAGCGCGTTAGATGGCAGTAGTCGAGGCGAGCGAGGCAGAGCGGTACAGATCTTTCCTTCCGAGTGTTTGAAAGATGGGGGCGTCTTTGTGGCATGATCTTCCCAGGTGCCCCAGATGGCACAGTGTACTTCTAATGGAAAACCATTCATCTGGCCCTGGGACTGTATGTGTTGTACATCACGATGGTTCATGGAGGAAACGAGCTCAGACAGCTTAAGCAGAAGGCGCAGAGCATGTGGTTGCGAAGGCATAATGGAAGAGAGGCACAAAAGGGCAGGCGAGTGAGTCAGAGGCTGGGGAAGGGGAGAAGAAGGCTGTTATTTCTGTGTAATTCCCCAGGATCCACTCCTGCTTGGGTTGGCCGTGAGAAAAAAACCAATTCAATTTGAAGGTGGTTCAGGGTAAATGAACCAGGGAATTGAGCTGCTGGAATCTAATTAGGGACCCCCCAAATTACTACTACCTGCCCAGCAGAAAAGTCAAATGGCTATAGCAGCCAAAAGAGTTAAGGCATGTTGGCAGAATAAGTAGTCCAGAAGGACAGGGTTTGCAACCCTTCCAGATTCTAGCTCTAAAACTCTTAGAAGTGATTTTTTTTTTAAATGCTAATGCCTTAGGCAGAGAAGATTGCAAAGCGGAGACTGTGGCCTCAGAAAGGGCAGATGTAGGATCCCCGAAATGTGAAAGGCCAGCACAGTCTCCAATCCCTCTGGGGAAAGGTGAGACCGTGTCCCCTAAAGGGAAGCTTCGTGAGGACCGGGACCTGTCCTCTACTGTGTTGGGAAAGCACATTACCCGCCCCATAGAGAAGGATGACCAATGCCACGGGGCTCTGGCAGGAGTGACAGAAAGATGGGGGCTATGTGTCAAGGTCGGCCCTGGGAGCTCATCCCCATGCTTCCTGGCATCACAGTTCCTTTCAGCCTGGGCATATCTGTTTTGTTGAAGGTGAGCCACTTTGGGGCCTTGCATATTTCTCCTGGAGAAGAAATGTTACAGGATATCTGAACACAGGCTGTGGAAAAGAGAACCGGACTCGGCATCAAGACTTCCAATGTGGTCCTGACACTCTCACTAGTCTATGTAACTTGGGGAAACGAGGGTCATTTAGGCTCATTTGTAGACTAAAGAGTTGGCTTAGACAAACAAGATCTGTGATGGCTTTTAAATCCGAGGATCCTCCCCCCAAAAAGGTCACATACTTGTAATATTTTCTCAATTACCCATAAACCCACTTTGGTACAAAAGACATGGAATTAACCACCACAATAAAAGAGCCAGCAGCTGCTGTTGCCTTTGAAATTGATTTCCATCCTTACCCTTACTTCAGACATTTATTCACATGCCACAAATCAAAATCTACATAACAGGAAAATTGTACTTTTATTTACTGTAGGACTATCACCACCATAACTGCTGATTTCTTCCCAAAGCTTCATAATAACTACGGTTGCCTAGATTTCATGCGGACCCCTGAGGGCAGAAGGGAGCCCATCAATCCAAAGGAAATAAGTGAAATGGAATATGTTGCCCTTTTCCACTCCAGCCAGGAAAGTAAAATTTATGTTTCAAGATGTCAATTAAATGAGCAGCTAGTTTCCTCCCACTGAAAAAAGAAGGCTCTCACACTGAACATCCTACGGAAACACAACAATAATGGAACACATTAGCAGGAAAAAAAATCATAGCTCGCCATGGCATCCATGAAAAGAAAACACATACACCCAAGCAACTACCTACCCGTTAATAGGGGACTGTCATATTATGTTAACGCGGGCTGGTTCCCTGTCGCTGGCACGTGCTCAGAGCTCCTCCATCAGTGGGGGTGAGTCAGGCAATGCCAATTTATCACCAGACTTAGCCAAGCGTACTTAAGCAGAAACACTTTCATTGGGAAAAGGTATGATTCATCCCCCAAACAAACCAAAATGTTTGAAATGTATCCATTCTTTGGATGAATAACAGAGTTTGTCATCTGAAATATTATGTGCTGACACTTAGGGAGATGACAGTGTGACTTCACATTTATAAAGGTGGTTTATTTTCCCCTTAATTTGAAGTAACCAGTGGGTGGGGGCAGGTGGAGGAGTCACTAATGGTTCAATTAAACTTGAAGGATCTGGAAGGTGGTAACTGACGCATACCATTGTTCCTTATACTATTAACTAATAAGTTGGTCTCTCTGTGCAACTCTTGCAGTTAATAAACTGGCTCATTTAGATGTCACCAGAATAAGTGAAAAGACTAAATTTAGAGAGTAGGGCACGAGCGAACGCAAGACTCAGGAGCACAGCCCACAGTATCCGCACCCAGTCCCAGAGCAGACAGATCAAAGCTGCCCCTTTAGCGTTCCTGCCGCTTTGTAGGTTTACCTTGTTATCGATGCAGACAGATTTCTTTTTTTGGTCTAAAACCTCTCCCATGCTCCTTCCAGTCACAGGTTAGCAGACATCCAGGACCACAGCAAAGTTTCTAGTTTTTCTGTCTATATACCCTTCTTTTCCATCCCTACCCATGCCCTAAGCGCTCTTTGAAAAATAGGAAATTGCAAATAAATCTGGAACTGTGTCTACACAGTTCCCAAAACAGTTTGTCTCAATCTGAAGTCACGTGATGCTGCAATTGTATGTTACGTACATGTAACTGATTGCCTCAGCTCTCCCAAGACTGTTGGTGAGAAAGGGATTGCTCACTTAAGAAGTGGTCATGCAATCCAATTAGCTTAATCATTTGACCTTAACCAGCATGATTCAGTTATTTGAATCATGAAGCAGCCAGACTGGATTGAGCATTTGCAAATTGATCTCCTTCTCTGTGATGAACTTTAATGATGAGAAGAAATAACAAAGGTGATGTAGCAATGGATAAACTGGTGGCTTGCCGAAGAATTCTTGTTTTTCAGGATGACCAAGGATTACCCTGAGTAATACATCCAATTGAAATATTTATCGAGCATTCCTAAGCTCAGGATGCTGTGTGAGACAGTAAAGAACCACACAATGACTCAGACCCAGTTCCTGGCCTTAGAGGTTTTTTTATCTTAAGCAGAAAACAAGTATGTACACAGGTATTCATGCTGCAAAGAAAAACACAATGTACTAAGTAAAGCCACAATAATAAGTAATGAGAGCAATTAATTTTGAGAGGAAGAAAGTCAGAAAAGGCTTGCACTGAACCTTGGAGGGTAAGCAAAACAATTAGGGGTAGCAAAAAGCAATGCCTTCAGGGCCAGCCAGGTAACATCAATTGGAGAAGCAGGAGAGAGGGCTGGAGCCTACGGCAAACTGTACCATCAATGCCCCATTGAAAGGATTTCAAAGTCAGTTTTAAAACTTTCTTGGCAAACCAGAATACAGCCGTGGGTCTGATCCGGCCTTCCTTGGTCATATGCGCTTTAGTTAGAAATAGAATGATCAACAAACCATTCCGTGATAAAGACGCAGACAGAGCAAGGTAGGTGCCAGGGACTCAGTGGTCCCCTGACTGCCTTTCTTCTTCTCCCGTAACTTTTCATGTCAATCCTGTAACCTCTGGGATTTAGAGCAAAGATGTTTAGAAGAATGGAGCCTCCCACGTTGGGACCCATCATTCAAATTTCCTTCCAGTTGGTTCTGGCCCTGTTCCTCTCAAGATGATAACAGAACTTTACCCTGAACCTAACCCTCCTCCAAGGCTTAGAACAGAATTTCTAATGCATTCCCAGCGCTTAGGTTTGTAATCAGCCGTTCATCCAGTCCAGACACCCAGTTCTACAGACCCTTCAGAATTAGTGTTTTCTGCCTTCTCCCTGCCTCTGCGCCCAGAGCCTGACGGTCTGTGTGAGCCCCAGCCTAAAGAAGTGAATGGTGCCACCTGCCGGGCGGCTCCCCGGCTGCAGGCTGACTGCGACTCTCCCATCTCTGTACTCCCTCTGCTATGGCTCCACCAGACCTGGGACGCCCCCATCCCAGGGCTCCTGGAGACCACTTGCCAGCACTACCCCGATTCTTTCCTGGCATATACTTGGGCGACAGAATCCGGTCCATCAGACTCAACCTCCTTAGCGTGGACAGCCAGTTTGTCCCAGCAGACGAGAACAACCCCGGTGGGGACTTCTGGATCAAGACTCGGCACTCTCCTCTTTAGACCCCTCATTGTTCGCAGAGCCATGCTGAGGTGTGATTTGAGGTATGAGGAAACCTGATCTATCCAAAACAGCAAGCCCGTCGTGTGCCAGGCCCCGTTCTGGGAACACAACCATGAACAAAACAGACTCAGCACCCTGTCCTTAAGGAGCTGACATTTTTATGGGAGAGACAGACAACAAGATTAATAAGTAAAACACATAGCTTAATAGTGGTAAAGTGCTATGGAGAAAAACACAAACAGGGGGGACATCGACTGCCCGGGGGATCGGGATGTTGAAATTTTAAATAGGGTGGCCAGGGAGTTGGTGAAGTTTGGAGTAAAGAACTGCAGGACACGGGGAAGTTACCAGGGGCCATCTTGGGAAAATCAGTGTAGGCAATGAAACAGCAAGTGAGAAGCCCCCCAAGCTAGGACTGCCTCCTGTATGTCTCGTGACTTCTCTGGAGCTCAGGGGGCTGGCGAAGAGGGAACTAAGACGTCATGGAGGAGTAGGAGCTGGTAGGTCATAAGAAGTACTGCAGATTCATTCTGACTGAGAGGAGAAAGCACTGGAAGTCTCAAACAGGGGAGTAGTGTGGTCTGAGTCAATGTCTCACACAACAGAAGGCCAGTTAGGAGGTAATTGTGATGAAGATTCAAGATGAGGGTCACTTAGATCAGGTGAGCCTGAATCATGCAGTTACTGTAAACGAGGCTTGAAGAGAGGTCATGGAAAGATCGAGATGAAGGAGGCCTTGAATGATAAGCTACCAAGTTTAGACTTTATTTTCTGAAGAATAGAAAAATAAACTCTGACCTCTTTATTTTAAAAGAATATTTTTCTGCAGAGTTTAAGTATTTTTTAAAAATAACTGGCAGCAATATTGAAGGTGCTGTGAAGAGAAGAAAAGGAAAAGGGAGATGTTAGCATCTCCTTTATTGCATGAGGCAGAAGACAATTCGGAGCTCAACCAGGAGAGAGGCGATGTAAGAGAAAGACTTTGAAGATGTTAAACAGGGAGATCTTTAACAACAAGCAAGTAGGTTTCAATAATCTTCCTTTTCTCCGTGTCCACCACAGTGCCTGGAACACAGAGACACTGGAGAAACACATGCATTCATTCACTCATTCATTCAACAGATATTTTTTGAATAGCTTTAAAAAGCAAAACAGGGGCGCCTGGGTGGCACAGCGGTTAAGCGCCTGTCTTCGGCTCAGGGCGTGATCCCGGCGTTATGGGATCAAGCCCCACATCAGGCTCCTCCGCTATGAGCCTGCTTCTTCCTCTCCCACTCCCCCTGCTTGTGTTCCCTCTCTCACTGGCTGTCTCTCTGTCAAATAAATAAATAAAAATCTTTAAAAAAAATAAAAAATAAAAAAATAAAATAAATAAAAAGCAAAACAGATTGTTCTATGGATTTCCTAGGGCTACCGTAACAAGTTATCACAAACTTGGTGGCTTAAAACAACAGAAATTTATTCTCTCATACTTATGGAGGCCAGACATCTGAATTCAAGGTGTTGGCAGGGCCATGCTCCCTCTTAAGCCTGTAGTGGAGAATCTTTCCTTGCTTTTCCAGCTTCTGGTGCCTCCTGGCATTGCTTGGTTTGTGGCTGCATAATTCCAATCTCTGCCTGTCTTCACACAGCCTTCCTCCTTCTAGCTCTCTGTGTCTTCGTTTCTGTCCTATAAGGACATCCATCATTAGGTTTATGGCTTACTGTCATCCAGGATGGTAAAGCAATCCAGGATGGTCTCAGATCCTTACATTAATTATATTCGCAAAGACCCTTCCAAATAAGGTCCCCTTCTCAGGAACCAGGGGTTAAGAATTGCGCATATCTTTTGGGGCCACTGTTCAGCCAACTACACTTGGATTTAATAAAGGCGTGACTCTAACCTGCCCAATTTAAACCCCACTTCTGCCACTTAATATCGGTGTTTCCTGGGTAAATTACTCCTTCCCTGCGGGCCTCAGTTTTCCCATTTGTAAAATGGGGTTAATAATAACACGTATTTTGATCGTGATGAGCACCGGGTGACGTATGGAAGTGCTGAATCACTATATTGTATACTTGAAACTAATATAACACTGTTAACGACCTGGAATTAAAACAAAACTTCATAAAAATAATATGTGTCTCATAGAGCTACTGTGAGGCTTACATAAACCAACCTATCTAAGGTGCCTGATCCGTAGTAAATAATCAATAAGTGTTTTATTATTATTGCAAAATACTAATACATGCAGCCGAGTTTCGAGAAGTACAGAGACAGCACATGTATCGTTTCTCCAAGGAATCTGCAGTCTAGTGAGGAAGGAACGTCGGCAACAGCGTGGCAGGTGCCACGACGGAGTCAGAACAAACGAGTTGAGACACACGTTGAAGAACGTGTCAAAGTTAATCAGATCCAGAAAGAGACTCATGGTGCAAGGGAAGAAGGAGTACCAAGGTGCAGAGGTGGGATCCAGGCTGAGTGAGCGACATTTGCACAACTGTGGAGACAGTAAAGATAGGAGAGTCCTGCCCATGTCAGGAACTACAGTTCCGTGAATCTGGAAGGAAGATACAGTGAGAACATAGCCAGAGACAACAGTGGAAAAAAATCAGCAAAAGTCAGACCACGAAAGTCTCGTGTGTCTCGCGAAGGAGTTGTCATTTATCATGGAGGTGGCAGAGAGCCATAAAGGATTAGAAGTAACAAGACAGTGACACGGAGAGACTGCTTACATTTCAGAGCAGTCTGTCCAGCTAATGAAGACCCTGGGTCTCCAAACATTTTCTTATTATGTACCACATCAGCAAAAACTGTTTAAGAACACACCCCAATGCTTGCACGTAAATTCATTTATGAGTATATTTATTTCACCTGCAGATACTGTACTAATAAACACCAATGCAAAACCCATAAAAGAGCCTCAAAAAATGATACAAGGTTAACTTAATCATAATTTTAAATAACTTATTTAATTATCAGTGAAAAAGCCTTTTGCAGCCACTTAAGAATTACCATTAATAATATTTTTGGTAAAAACTATGTGATTCAATATTTTATGAATTTGAAATATTAGCTTAACATTTTGGGAGACAGTGACTCTAAGGTCTGATTCCAAATTCACTCTCTGTGGAAACTTAGTTACAATGGCTCTCTTAGCTGAAAAAGAGACCTCACAAAGACACATGGAACCAAGACAGAAGCCAGCTCCGGCTGTGAGCACGGAGTCACAGCACTCACTGTCCAATCCCAATCACCAGTTTTGTGTTTGTGAAATTCAGCTGGTAAATGGTTATCTTCTCCTCTGCAGCTCGCTCAGTTGTAAGTGGAACACTAGTTGGAAGATGCAACTTTTGTATATTTTTAACAAAGGTGCTGAGAGACACATTACATCAATTTTTTGGACGATCTCCAGAACCAGTGAGAAAATTCCATTTCTAAAATATTTCCATGAACCAATATGAGAATTATTATATATGGTCTGTGTATTGCTCTTGATAAAATATTATATAACATGAATATAAAATATGAATAAAAACATAAATTCAAATATTCATATTCAGAGTGTTCTTTCCACAGCATCGATTTTGTTCAAAAGTGTTCATTTCTTACTGATTGTTAACATGTCACCTTTAACATGAAATGACACATTGTCTGTTTATTTTTTCAAAAATATCTGCTGGGTAACACTGACATATTTTCATAGACCATTGCCAACAGAGCACACTCGCCTTTTTGTAACAGAAAATGCCTAGTATACTTAAGTTAACACGCATTTGCTATAACATAAAGCGTGCAAAATATATATATATATATTTTAGATATTATTTATTTATTAGAGAGAGAGAGCATGCACAAGCAGGGGGAGAAGGGGGAGAAGGGCAGAGAAGGAGAAGCAATTCCCCGCTGAGCAGGGAGCCGGATGTGGAACTTGAACCCAGGACCCTGGGATCATGACCTGAGCCAAAGGCAGACGCTTAACTGACTGAGCCACCCAGGTCCCCAGCGTGCAAAATATTAGTACAAAATATTTTTATAGTCATGCTCCCATCTCATTAACAAAGTATTACAAAGAGTTAACTTATTAAAATAGTATTCATTAACCTAAGAGGAAAAATGCAAACCACCTAAGAGATTGTTCAAAGCAATGTGTTTTTTGTGGTACTGTTCACGTCCCAAAGAGCAAGAAAAATAAAGCACATTCCAAATACACCCCCATCCTAAACTGAGGTACTAGCTTACCTCTACAACACGTGCTGAGAGATCTGAAGCTGTAACCGTTAGCACTATATAACAGAAGATACAGAGTTTTAGAGGGAGGCTACAAGCCTGGTAAAAGAGATTTCTGTGAAAAGAACTGCGTTTCATGAGGCTCTGTCCCCTACAGTGGGGCAAGATAAAGGGGTGCTCTTAAGCCAAGTGAAGGGCATTTCAAGAGAACGACTCAGAGCACTTTGTGCGGGTCCTCTGGGCTTATGGGGAACACGGGAACTTGGACTGATCCATTCAATATGGTCAGAGGTTAGAACAAAGAGAGTCGGCTGCTTTGGGAAGGTGCTCTGTCTGTTCCTCAGGGTTGTCAAGGCAAAAAGATGGTGAATTTTCCATGGATCATACTGGGTCAACTTGAGACAACAGTGGACCCCCCAAAGCCCCTCATCTCAGTGGGACCATAGGAAGTGGAAGAGCAGGGGATGGTGGTGAGACATTTACATGGGATGAGGGCTTAGACTTTGAGTATTTGACTGAATTGGGCATTTAATACCCGAGAGTGACCGAGAAGATAAGGATCTGCCCAGATTTTCTCCCGGAGTAAGGAAAAACAACAAACCAAAGCAGGGTGGCAGGGACAGTCACATCGAGGACGTCTATTCACCCCCCATATGGTCCAGAATGTCAGAATCAGTGCACTATGACAACCAGGCCGGTAAAATGTGTGTTTCTTGAAGTTAGAAGTTCTAGGCACATAGCGGCTACTTAATAAATGCTTATTATTTGATTGAGGACTGTAAAAACTGTCATGGTCTTTATTCATTTAGTGTGTTACCGCCAGAATGTACACCTCCAACTTTTATTGAATACACTGGATCACATAGCTTCTGTCCTTTATGGCTTATTTTCCATTGGAGAAAACTTGTTTTCCTCAGCACACACCAAATAATGAGGACCATAAAGCTTGCTCTTTTTAAAGCATTTATAGTAAAATAATTTAGTTCTCTGAGTTTGTACATTTCCCCCTACAGAACCAACTTTTCTTTGGTAGGTTGTTCAACTAAATAATGTAATGAATAATGAATAACAGCAATCTACTGCTTACAAGTAGATTTGCTCAGACAGTTGCATATGGTAGGAAAGTGTTTTCCGAAAGAGTAGGCCTGGGGAATATTCAGACTGTTCAATTATGCAAGAGCAGAAAGATTGAAACTTTCTTTTGATTCAATATTGTTTGGAGCCTGGTGTGGCTGGACAGAGAATGCATATGAACTTTTAAGGAACTGCAAATCGTATTTGGATGGAGTAGTCTACGAGGATAAATCCTAACTTCATCTTTTGCCTAAATTAGATCTCTCGCATTTAAACCCCAGGACCCAGCAGAAGCCCCTCTTCCTCCAGGAGGCTCTCCCTGGCCTCCTGTCCCTGGGCCACAGCGCAGTGGCCCTCCTCGGAGCAGATCCCACCCGCACCGCAGCTGTACCGCACACCTGGCACTTTGTAGCTTTCTCTCGAATTGCTGTTTCTGTTCATCTGCTAAGAGTACTGTTTCTCCAACTATTTTTGCTTGTTTGTGTGTATTTTAGCAGGAAAAGACCACACATACATGACTCCGTAGTCTCTATGGTATCTACCACCCTACTATTTGAATAAGACTAGGGTTGGTTTGTCGATTACTTATTTTCCGAATCTTTTTCGTTAGTTGCTGTCTTTGGATGGGTACTTTGGATTGACATAGAGACAATGAAAAAGGTACTGAAAAACAGGAGGGAGGGGACTCTATGTGTCCGTGTATAAACAATGTGGTTGAAAGCCAGAGGTCTGAATAAACATGGTTCCCCTGCTCAATAGCCAAATGGCATCTTACAGAGATTTTCTAAATGTGCTCTGTACTTAAAACAAATTGGAAAAGCTTACTAATGCCTACCTAAACTTCACAATAGGGTTGCAGATAAAATGTGGTAATTTACAGAAAAATTTGAGATAAAAATAAAGTATATAAAAAAGCCAGTATTTAACTTGATCCTCAGTTTATCTGAACTACTGTAAATTAAATATCCCCTCCTTTACACTCTGTATCAGCCAAAGTTCAGAGAAAGACAATTTTTCATCTATGAGATTCACATAGTTTAAAAATTAAATACGGCGATGCAATTGTTATGATATTCTTCCCAAAATTGGTCTGTCCTCCCTCCGCAGTTGATAATAATGCGTCTGTAACACCCTGAGCAACTCAGTGATAACAACAGATACACAGAGACACATATATGTGCATATCCATGTATCTGCATATCTATGCATACCTGTCCCACTGAAATCTGTGACTTTAATTTCATGTCCAGACGGTTGTTTTACAAACTCAAATTATAGGAGATATTCTGAATTTTCAATTAGTTAAGCATCATATAAACAGCTTTAGTCTGTAAACCTTCTACGACAGAGTCCGCATGTCTTATGCAGATCTATAAAGGCCAAGTTGAGTGCTCGTCACATAAAAGGCCCTTTCTAATTGTTGCAGCCTGAATGGAGAGCAGGACAATAATGGATGGGGGGGGGGGAATGTGTCCTTATTTTGAATTCTTTTATGAGGCCTCTCTGGGTACACTCCTTCAGTGCCTTACCTTGTGAGATCAACAGGAAGAAAAACAAGAGGCTTCTATTCTTAAAGCAAACAAAGAAACAGATGTGTTCAGCCTTCATCCTTTTTTTTTTTTTTAATCTGCCATCCCGCACTGGGTAACGGTTCTTTCTTCAATGTAGAAAGAAACAGGTTTTCTTAGTAATTAACCATCTTCTGGTTCCTTTTTTTCCTTAGATATTGTCCAAGTCACATGTGTTGCTACTGTGGACAAATCACTAGAAACTAAGCCAACAAAGAAGAAAACACTGAAGTGAAAATAAACTAATGTTCCTTGACCTCACCTGCTGGAAGCGTATTGTTTTTTGTTTTTTGGGTTTTTTTTTTTTTTTTTTTTTTTGAAGCGATCGCTGTAGAAACAGAAAATCACTGCTGGTTGAAAGCCCGAGAAGATGCTTCTGAGGTAAAGGTTACAGACATTTGGAATCAGAAAAGTATTTGTGTAATAGATTGTTCTAGAAAGGACAGCTGCATCCCTATCGTTTGTATATGTAACTCTTTCTGAAAGGCAAAGATTCTCCTTAAGGAAAGCAGTTCCTAAACAGCTCCAGTTGAAATGACGATCTTACTATGCCTCCGAGAATTATTTCATGTTCTATAAAGACACACAGATCTGGGTTGTGATTTTCTCCGTGTTTATTCTTCTCTTGGGAGACGAGGAGTGTATTCGAGTCAAGACGATGAAGCCCATCTCTTGACCAGGGACAGGCTACCAAGGTGGCTGCCGACTGCGGGGCTCGCGGGTTCACTCCCGTTTGCCGGCCAACACCGGGCCCGGCTAAAGCAGGTGCGGAAGGAAGCATGTGCCCGGGAGCCCGATCACCTGGGGAGTATTCGGAGTTCTGCTAATGACCACTATGTGCCCTCAGGACGAGACACTTGCTCCCTCTGACCTCAGACTTCTCCTCTGACAGGGGCAAAATAATACTGCCCATCCCATACAGGATTGTGCAGGAAGTGCTCAGAAAAACACCGGGCACGTAACAAGCCCTTACAACCTCTCAGTCACTCTCCCGGACACTGGAGCCACCGCCAACCCAGCTTTCGTGACTCTATAGACTAAGCAACATTTGCCTCAGCTGCTCCTAACCCAAACAGGGCTTTTCTGAGATTTCTAGAATCCTACTTGTCCTCCTGCCCATTTGTCTAATTTAAAGCGCAATTTCAGGGGCACCTGGGTGGCACAGCGGTTAAGCGTCTGCCTTCGGCTCAGGGCGTGATCCCGGCGATCTGGGATCGAGCCCCACATCAGGCTCCTCTGCTATGAGCCTGCTTCTTCCTCTCCCACTCCCCCTGCTTGTGTTCCCTCTCTCGCTGGCTGTCTCTATCTCTGTCAAATAAATAAATAAAATCTTTAAAAATAAATAAATAAATAAATAAATAAATAAATAAATAAATAAAGCGCAATTTCAGGGCTATTCATGCAAATAAGTGTCAAAACAATGGTACGAAAGAATAAAGCGTTAGCTGACCACAGAGCTCTAGAGTCAGACCGCCTAAGATCAAGTCCTAGTTTTGCTATTTTTTTGCCATATGTCTTCGGGAAAGGTGTATGAATTTTCTTCAGCTCAGTTTCCTTGTCCATAAAATGGATGTAATCATACCCGCCTCTCAGAGGACTACTGTGAAAAGCACATGGGTTCGTCACGTAAAGCATCTGGCCTCGTAGTCCAGTGCCTGGCTCGATGTAAATGGTCAAATATCTTAGACGGGGAAAAAAGGCAAATGAAAAATGCAGATATTGCTGTGAAACCCCATGAACGCCCAGACGAGCCAATGCCCTGGGCGCCCCTCTTTCCCCAAACTGGCTTAAACCACAGAGATAGAAAACGTCTGATCACTTCCAGAAGCTCTGTGGTGGTGGCGGGACTGTGTGAGGCCACGTGGGGAGAGGACTTTTGGCAACATGAAGTATGGGAAGAAAGCCATACAACACCGTCAGGACACCCCAGACCCCACAGCGGCCCCTCAGAATCCTGTGCCGCAGGAAATCTGAACTCAGAGAAGAAGCGGGCCCTTGGCCACAAATTTTCATGGAATTCTTTCACTCGGCCACCCATTTGCTTTACAGTATGTTGGCTGTGGTGGATAACGCCCCAAATAAAAACTCCAATCCACGTCCTCAAAAGAAACACCAAGGGGCGAGGGGTGGGAAACGAAGACCAGCTCAAGTAGGAGCACAGTGGAAGCTTAGTTTGGAACCTCCCACTTCTCTTTGGAAATCATCCACAGAAACAAGGATAATGGAGGAAACCAAACATTTTCAGCAAAAGTGGGTCAGATAACAACCACAAACGCTACTTGGCGTTGCTCAAGTTTTATCTGACCAGCAAGCCTACGCCAGAAGTCATGAGTATGCTCTAGAAAAAACAACAGGGAGTTTAGAGGGGGGTCTAGGGATGGTTGACTCAGCAAGTTTTAGCAAATGACCTTCTTCCACAGGGAGACGGTCTCCCCTGAGAAGGGGCTGCTGTGAGCACAACTGTGGTGGCACAGAGCACTGTCAGTGAGGGAAAGAGAGAGAGGGGATCCAGAAAATGTCCGGGGTGGGCAGGTACTGGGAGCACATCTCTGACAGAATCTTCAAAAATATTTTTTTTAAGATTGTATTTATTTATTTATTTGTCAGAGAGAGAGAGAGAGAGAGAGAGAGCGAGAGCACAAGCAGGGAGATGCAGCAGGCAGAGGGAGAAACAGGCTCCCCGCTGAGCAGGGAGCCCGATGCAGGGCTTGATCCCAGGACCCTGGGATTTTGACCTGAGCCAAAAGCAGATGCTCAACCCACTGAGCCACCCAGGCGTCCCCAAAAATATCTTCTCAAGTGTGTGCTTCCTGCGGTGACCACGTGCTATGTAGTGCGGCAGCGTGAAGAAGGAAGCCCAGGGTTCTCCTGAGCCAAGCAGAGGGGCTGTGGTCAGGGAGAACAAAGGCAGGGCAAATGGAAACAGCCGGGCTCATCGGCATTCCAACAGCACTGCAGAGCTAAAGCAAACCCTGCATGCTGGGCACTGTTCTATGCACTTATATATATATTAGCTCATTTCATCTCTACAACCCTAAGATACAGGTTCTCTTTTTATCCCCATTTTACTGATGAGAAGACGGAGGCACACGTTTGCTCAAGACCATCAACTAGTAAGGGCCAGGGCCAGCATTCAACCCAGGAGGTCTGGCTCCAGAGTCTGCACCCTGATCTCTATCCTGTCCAGTCTCCAAAAGGTGAGGAGGGGGCAGGTAGCACTTATACTTAGATTAAAAGGATCCCTTCCCTTTATCTGGAGCAACAGAGGTGGAGTCCTTCAGGTGTCAGCCCTCAAGGACCTGAACTCTCCCACACCACAGAATCCTTCTCTTGGTAATCCAGGTAAACAATGAGTATTAGGAAAGGATTAAATTCTATATAAATAAAAACATGGAAAAGAACAATGCAAGATTCTTGCGGATGAAAACCCACTAGAAAAACGTTGCCAAAGAGAAGATGAAAGTTGTGAATATGAATTAAGACAAATCTCCAGGAAGTCACTGGAATTGTGAAGAGATCAGGAAATAAACCTCCTGCGAACAGGAGGAGAGGAAATAAACAGACCTACGATAGAAATAGAAAGAAAAAAAAAAAGATTAGCTAAGAAATTAAGAATATATTACAAGGAGTAAGGACAAGGTAAATGTGTTAAATATGTCTCAAAATCCAGAAATCATAAAAGAAAAGATTGATAAAAGAATTTGAACACATGAAAATGAGAACCTTCTGCTTGACAAGACAAACAAACAAAAAATCACTGTAAGCAAAGACAAAGGTCAAACGATAAATGTGGGCAAATGCTACCAACTCATATCACAGCAAAAGGGGTAATAATCCCAGTATTTAAAGGAATCTCAGAAAACAATAAGAACCAGCCACCCAAGAGAAATACGGGCAAAGGCCATGAACAGAGAGTTAACCAAAAAATGACAATAGAAATAAACTTTACATATACGAAAAGATACCCAACATCATTCATGATTAGAAGATACAAATTTAAAATATTCTGGCACACCATTTTACCTATCGATCTCGCAAAATCCACATTTGGACAAGATGCGCCATTGGCAAAGCTATAGGGAAAAGGGTGTTTTTATGCATCACCATTAGGAGTGCCCTGCACAGGGCAATTTTTTGGTATATTTAACAAAATAATAAAGGTATTTGGCATTAGACCCAGCGATTCTAATCCTAGGAATTTTTCCTATAAATATACTACCACAAGTTGTCAATAATGTATACACAAACCTATTCATTGGAAGGGTGGTTGTAATCTCAAACATTTGGAAATTGCCCAAGTGTTTTTCAGTACGGAGCTAGTAAAATTAACAATGTTCCATGCACATGAACAAATAGAAGCTATTGATTGTCTCTAGGGCATGCAGGGAGAAAAACGAGAAGGGGCAGATATGAGAGTAAGATTTCCCAGTATATCTCTTGTTACATTGATTTATTTGGTATTTTGTGCTCGGCTGTTTATTTTTGTTTTTGTTTGAGAGTTTTGAGACCTTTTGCAGATTTTACTTCTTAATAACATTGACTTCTGGAGTCTAGGCCAGCTTTTTTTTTTTTAACTCTGCAAATGTATCACTTTTTCAAAACTAAAAATTAAAAAGTTAAGTGCATAATCTGAAATATCTTAAAACACATTCAAAAGCATAAACAAGTATTAATCTAGTGGTATTTCAGATTATATTTAAAAGTTAAAAGTTTCCAAAAAACGACACGCCATTGTGGAGAGAATATGTACAGGTGACCCTTGACCAATGCAAGGGTTAGGGGCGCCGACCCCCACAAAGTCAGAAACCGGCGTGTAACTTTTGACTCTCCCCAAACTTAACTACTAATAGCTTATTGTCTACCAGAAGCCTTACCGATAACATAAACCGTCAATTCACACATATTTTGTATGTTGCCTATATTATGTACTGGGTTTTTTTGGGTTTTTTTGTTTTTTGACAGAGAGAGAGCACAAGCGGGGGAGGAGGGGCAGAGGGAAAGGAAGAAACAGGCTCCCCGCTGAGCAGAGAACCTGATGTGGGGCTTGATCCCAGGCCCCAAGGATCATGATCTGAGCCGAAGGCAGACGCTTAACCGACTGAGCCACCCAGCCACCCTTATATACTGTATTCTTACAATAAAGAAAGCTAGAGGAAAAAAAGTGTTACTAGGAATATCATAAGGAAGAGAAAATCCATTTACGGTACTGTAGTGTTTATCAAAAAACATCCGCATAAAGTGGACCCTCATGGTTCAAACCCTCCTTGCTCAAGAGTCAACCGCAGTTTTGAAAACCTCCTCTGGAAACTGGAGAACATCTGGGGTAGTTAGTACAGTACTACGCGTTAAAATGGCAGCAAGCTGACAGGGAAAGTCAGGTTTGTGAGGAGAAGCAGAGCCTGTGGATGAAATGGCCTGTGGTTGCTGACACCTGGCACTCAGGCCTCCTGCCTCTCCATGGGTCCAAAGAGGCTGCTGGGAGCGGAGGTCCCCACACCCGCTCAGTCCCTCCCCACGACTCCCCAGGTTGGTCACTCCCATGCCTCCAAGAACAGTTAACTCTCCTTTTCTTTGACAACTGCCCACAAATACCCAGCACTGCAGCCCAGGTTTTCAGAACCAGAGGCTCTTGCTTTCCTTTTAAAAAGAGACCTGAGCAGCTCTCGGCTGGGCCTCCACAGGCCATCACTTGCCGCGTGAAGAATGGAGCCTTTCCTCTGTGAACACCATCCTAAGGATGCAAGGGGAAAGACGATATGAAAATAAATGCATTATGCACTTAGAAAAGAGACTTTGCAATGTGAGTCTCATCAAATCCTCATTATTTACAGAGGAAGCAGTTTGAATTACCTTATAGGGCTTTTTTTTTTTTCTTCAGAATTTTTTGTTTCTTCCATTACATTACATGCGATGGTTTTGTCATTTTAAGGGCCCAAATTTAGAACAAGCATTTAATTATTTGGACAGTGTATAGCAGAATATGAATCTTGCGTAAGGAAGAAGCGTTGGTTTTACAAAACCCTTCCTGAACTGTCCAAGAGAAATCTTAAAATCTAAGTCTAGTTGGTAAATAATGCCAAGGGCATTAGAAAATAAAGGGGATATGTAGAATTCAGTCTCTCTTTTCTAGTTCCCATTAACAGTCAATGTGGAAACAAAATATAATGCTGTAAATCCTTCTGAGTTAAGCGAATAAAAAGGCCATAATAAAGGTCAATTTTACTGCCATCAATTTGCAACGATGGGACATTTGGTTGCCAAAGGAAGCAACAAATGCAACCCAGAATTATGGCATCTCTGAAAAAAAAAAAAAAAAAAAGAATGTTGCTATTATGGCTAGAAGTGCTTTGAGGAGATTTACGCTGAAACCAACACTCAGCTCCGCTCCAAAATAATAATGTGAATTCTTTATAAATTGTTCTAACCCTGTGCAGGGCAGTGCAAAAGACAAATGCATTGTCATATTGCCACGAAGCCGACTCACTATACAGGAGATGGAGAAGTTATAATGGGTATTTGAAATATATGCAAAAATAAAGAGGAGAAATGGTAGTTTCGTGAACAATTAATGCTATCCATAATTACAATGTGCAAACAAAGAAACCACCGGGGGACGATTGCACAATAATGAGATTGGGGGGGTATTAATCCTTCTCTGAAATGGCGAGAATGCAATTTTTATAAAAGCAGCAACAGTCAAAACAGCAGCACAGAATAGAAAGGGGGAGACGCTTGCTATTTGTTTTAGGATTTCTTCCACTGGGAAGTTGAAAATTAAAACCTCAAGGCAGCATTAAATACCTGAGTGATGCCCTGTCCCCCTCAGCTCCCTCTCTTTCCTGCCTCCACTTGTTTTATCTCCCAGTTCAAACTGTGCTCTTAGGCAGGAGATCCGTATGCTCTCTTCTAATGTATGTTTACATTCAGACCCATTTGTAAACGAGAGAGAACTCAGAGCAGATTTTCATTTGTACAGCTGACTTCTGGACCAGACCGTACCCACATACTAGCCCCTGAAGGAAAGAAAAATCCTACGTGGGATTAAAAATGACCACCAACTCGGCGCATGGAAGGAACGTTCCGTCAGAACCAAGGCAGTCGTAGGAAGCTATTAAAAATGCTTTGTGTTTCTAATTATAATTAATTCTTCCTAGATGAAAAAAACACATGCACAGAAATTCAGGAAGTACAGAAATCATCTGTGGAGCTACCACCAAGAAATAAATACAGCAATATTTTAATGTAATTATAGCTTCCTAGGTTCTTTTGCAGTTCACACATATGTACATATTAACATATTTGAGATCATACTATAAATACTGTTGAATAGATACTGCAGTCGTCACTTAGTATTTTATCAGAAATATTTCCCACATAGTGCCTAATACCTGTGACGTTTTCTATCGATGGTCAAACCATAATTTATTTAGTGAATCCTCTGTGTATTCATCCAGCCAATACACTGAGCATCTACCGTGTGACCCAGGTGCTAATGTGGCAAAGCTGTTTAAGGACTATTCCCTGACTTCAAGGAGTAAAGTGATCAGTACAATGCCTTAATAACTTGTACGTATCACACTATGTAATTGGTTGCTGGTCCCAGAGGAGAGTGGCTGCCACTTTCTGGGGAATTCAGGAAGGGCTTCACAGAAGACGGAAACATCGGGGGCGCCTGGGTGGCACAGCGGTTAAGCGTCTGCCTTCAGCTCAGGGCATGATCCTGGTGTTGTGGGATCAAGCCCCACATCAGGCTCCTCTGCTATGAGCCTGCTTCTTCCTCTCCCACTCCCCCTGCTTCTGTTCCCTCTCTCACTGGCTGTCTCTATCTCTGTCGAATAAATAAAAATAAAATCTTTAAAAAAAAAAAAAAAGAAGATGACGGAAACATCGATATGGGTTTTGCCTAATGAATAGAATTAACAGGGCAATCAAACGGGGGAGAGAAGTTTTGACAGAGGGAAGAGCATATATAAAAGTACGGAGACAGGAAGTGATGATGGTGATGCCCCATAAGAAATAGTCAGTCCTCTTCAACTTTTAAGAATGGTTCATTGTAATACCAACAGACACCTGCAAAAGTGACATGACCAGGCTTCCTCTGGTCAATGCACCTCTCCCTTCATCACATCTGACTTTAAAAACATGGATTTTATTTAGGCTTCTCTTTCCTTCTGTGTATGGCCATGCCATCTGGTTAGGAAGGAAAGACTATGATGTCAAAAAGGGAGAAAAATTTCTGGAAATAAGTGGATTCTGAACATTATAAACAAATATTTTATATCAGTTGGAAAGGGAGATATGATTTACTAAACTAGCTTTTATTCTAAAATATACTGGTTCTGGGGCACCTGGATGGCTCATTTGGTTGAGTGTCCAACTCTTGGTTTCGGCTCAGGTCATGATCTCGGGGTCCTGGGATCAAGCCCTGTTGGGCTCCACACTCAGCGGGGTGCCAGCTTGAGATTCTCTCTCTCCTTCTGTCTCTTTCCCTCCCCCACTTGTGCGTGTGCACTCTCACTCTCTCTCAAATGAATACATAAATAATTTTTTAAAAAATAAAATAAAATGGGGCACCTGGGTGGCTCAGTCATCAAGCATCTGCCTTCAGCTCAGGTCATGATCCCAGGGTCCTGGGATCAAGCCCCGCATCGGGCTCCCTGCTCAGTGGGAAGCCTGCTTCTCCCTCTCCCACCCCCCCTGCTGCTGTTCCCTCTCTCACTGTGTCTCTCTCTGTCCAATGAATAAATAAAATCTTAAAAAATAAGTAAAAATATACTGGTTCTAATTATTACAAAGAAAGAAAGACAAATTCTAAAAACATACCACTAGGCAGAGGTACAACAGACTGTAAATACATAGCGTGTTCCGGGTTGTGCAAAGAGCATTACCAACTAGTGCAATTCACAGACAATAGCATAACAGACAATAATGAATCTGGAAGGGCTGTGTAGGATGAGTGTAAAGAATTCTTCTGAGCCTCCAGAACCTTCAGATGAAAGCCATATATAACAGCTTTGTTCTCTGTGTCTCCTTGGAGCTATTTGGACTCATCCTTTGATTACCTGTTTAGAGATAGTTCCCCTGACTTTGGAGTTATTACCAACATCCAGTAATTTCCCTCTTTTTCAGCATGCGACACTTTGACCTCTAGGTTTCCTCTCGGTCCCAACAATACGGTTTGGTTCCTTTTAGAGCTGGCGACCAGCCTGTTGTTCCATAAACACTTGATCCTTTAACTGGATCCCTCTGAAAAGTTGATGATGTGTTTAGCATAAAGCAGACCCAAAGACCAGAGCAGAGCATTTCCAACAGCGACACACGACAAAGGAAGTATTTTCCCAGCAAGGAGGAGATATGAAGGCCCCACAAATGACACACGATGAAGCAAAAGTGCAATCTGTACGTGCAAAGCTCTGTTCTGAGACGGGCGCCAAGCCATCCTTCAGGCTTAAAGGAAAGCTGTACCGGCAACGGTCTACTAGATAAGGAGCAGAGGCTTCCCCGCACTCCGGCCCAGGAGGAGTGTGCCGCGCCTGACTGATAAAGAGCTCGAGCCCTGTGTTCAACGGAATGCACTCAGAAAGCAGAGCAGAGCGGGCCTGACAATGAAACGACAAGCAAGATGATGCTCTCCTCTGATAAGAGGCACCCACTACTGCCTTTGTCAATTTAATAGGAATCACTTTAAGCTTTTAGTGTCTGATAAGGGAATTAAATTTTACTTACTTATTTCCATAGAAACTAAAGAGTTTGCCGAGATATTCGGCATTTGATTTCTTAATCACATCTTCCTAAATGCTACTTTCAGAAAAACAGCATTGGCTTTCAAAGACTGGGAACAGGAAGCGGGAAGAGCCTGATGGAAAGAAATGAGGTACTATAACCACTATAGTATATTCATCAGCTGATATTTTAAAAATTAAATTAATACACTTATTACAAACCAGGTTCAAAAAAGAAATGTGCCAGTATGTATGTACACATAAATTGCTTCTAGATTCCCACTTGTGGTAAACATGCCTAAATATTTTTCGAGCTATAAAAGGAAACCCAAATAAATACCAGCTGTGCAGGTTTATCTAGGAACAGAAAAAATATGGAAAGAAGAAAAAGAAGGCGCTGCTACATCATTAGTGTAAAATGAATCTGAAGACTGCAAAGTAGGGGCGCTGGGTGGTGGGGTTCCGAACAGACGGAGGTAACTCCCTGGTTCTGTACTGGAACCGTGTCCTGGTCATCACACACCATCGCCGAATAGAGTCATGTCGGGTCTATATCAGTGCAAAGGTCATTTCTACTGCTCGGCTCTCTCCTTCTCTTCCTCGATGGCTTTTTCTTTCTGTCTCCCACTCTGTCTCAATCGCTCTGTGCCTCCGTGTGCACGCGAGCCTCCCTCTGTCTCTCTCTTCCTTTTCTGTGCCTTTCTGTGTGTGCACGTTTGCATGTCTGTGTCTGTCTCTCCATCTGTCTCTTTCTCTTTTACCTTCTGTCTTCCTGAGACTCCATCTCTCCCCTTCTTGCCTGTCCCTACCTTAGACGGACTGTTCTGCTTCCAAATGCACACAGGCAAACAAGAAAGCCCTAGGCCTTATTTACTTTACTTCCCAGAGAACAAAGGATAATTAAATTGAGTCCAGGTTTTAGGCTCCCAAGAGAGAGAATCTAATGGGTCCAGGTTGGATCAGGTAAAAACACTTAAACAACCGAGGTCATAGAGAGCACATTACAAACAGAGTCTCCCACGTTGGGTGGGAGGGGCAGAGAAGTTCTCAGATGAGGGGGCATGAGAAGGAAACGTCCCAATGACAGTGGCACCTCATTCATCAACTTTCCCAATTAAACCAGCTCAGAAAAATGTCCCACTTGGCATTTACTTAAATATACTTACAATATACTTCAATATATGCCACTTACTTCGATGCTTGTTAGTTGCATGACCTTGAGAAAGTGATTTTTCCCTCTGATCTTTAGTGATACAAACTACCTCCCTGAACCAAAGACTGAATATGTGAAAATAGGTGACAGTATTTACGATTAAGGTTGACACAGGGTCATTTCTCAGTAAGGGCATCACTGCCCTTACATACAGCATTACTGTTTCCCTTTTTGGGGTTCCGATCTTGTCATCCATGCCTGATCTCCTGAACTGTTTACAAACTCAGTGCCCTCCCCCCCATAGTAGTTGGCACAGTACCCGAAGAAAGCAAGGTGCTCAGGAAATTCCTGTTGATTGAGCAATTCTGTTAATACTCTTAGGGACCTGAGAACTAAAACCCCAAAGAATGTGTTGTGTTTCTCATCCTACGCTGAGAAAAGATTCTTGGTGAAAGAGAAGAAAACTACGATCATACATCAAATGGGTAAGTATGGGTAGATAGGCCCAAAAGCCTAGAAATGGTTTGGGATTTTTCTTTTGCTCCTAGGATGACCGATTTCTCGGATGCCTGCAGAGGAATAAGTGTTGGAACAGACAGTATTACTCACATACAGAATAATGCCATAAATATGTGACCCTGTGTTGCTGCCAGTAGTCTCAAGACTTCTGAAATATGATCGGAGAGTATTGGGAGAAAGACCATAACCCCATCATCAAATCCTCCCAGTATCTCTAACCACATACACTAAACACAAATTTCCTAAGAACAGGGCACTTGTCAGTTTTGTTCCTGCCATATCCCCACCACTGATCACAACATAGTGGATGCTAAATATATGCCAGCAAAATGAGTGAATTAATGAAATGAATGAACAAACCCTAACTCCATCCCTAGTAGGGCCAGCTTTGTGGGCATATGGCCCATGCAGTCGCACAGAGCTCCACACTTAGAAGGACGCCACGCTTGGTTTGATGCTCTGTGGCCATCATTTTCAAATCTTTAATTATTTCCGAATAAGGAGCTCCATTTTCATTTTGCACTGGGCCCGTCAATTATTTAACCAGTCTTGCTTCTCAGCGGTGGGTGAATAATACTGGTGGCCATCAGCCCATCACTCTATACAGCGGTAAATCCAAGTACCTTATTCAGCTCGGCTATTATAATGAAATACCACACACTGGGCAGCTGATAAGTAACAGAAATTTGTTTCTCATAGTTCTGGAGGCTGGGAGTCCAGGATCAGGATGGCAGCATGGTCAGAGGAGGACCCTCTTCCAGATGGCAGTCTTCTCGTACCCTTACATGGTGGAAGGGGTGAGAGATCTCTGTGGGATCCCTTTTATAAAGTCACTAAACCCGTTCATAAGGGTTCCACCCCTATGATCTAAGCACTCCTGAATACCATCGCCTTGGGCGTTAGGATTTCAACATATGAATTTGGTGGGCGGGGGAAGGGGGTAACACAAATTATTCAGAACAGAGCACCATGGAAATAGCACCAGGAATGGAGATGCTTGTTCTAGAAACAGCTGTGAAGCCCCCATGGAAATAGAGGCCCACTGAGTCGCAGATGTTCCAGCCCTGCCACCCAGTGCCTCCCAGAGTCTCTCAGAAGCTTCTTTACTATCCCACCTGGCTCTGGCTCTGCCTCTCAAAGAAGATACCAACATTATGGACAAATGCCTCCTGGGTTCTAGCTACACGGTTTCTTATTTGTTTACTCAATTCCAGAGGCCAGTAGTGGTATCTCTTATCCACCCACTTCTCATACTGTAGCTTAATAGAGTGGTTATTACCTGTGTATTTCAATTAGGGTTCGTAGTTTGGGGTATTTAATTGTTAGAAGGAAATCAATAGGATTCTTATCAGAGACTTCAAATCAAAGCAAGCCAAATTACTTGTAATTCCAAGACAGGTCGCCTAATAAGCTATGACACACACTTGAGGGGTAAACGTCGACATACTAAATCCCTAGTAGCATGAAGAGTTAACAGAAAAAATGTTCAAAATTCATCTATACTTTATAGCATTCCTCCACTTGACATGTTTTTCTTTTCAAATATCATTTTCATTATTTTTTATTTTAATAGAGTGGTAATCTTTGATTCAAGCCCCTGTCTCTGATCATAATATATGTTCTCACTTTCACCGAAAATTTGTTCTTGTCACATAGGAATCCACTGCTATTAGATTCTATTGCAATAATTTATTAATATTAAGTCCATTAAATGATGACACACTAGGCATAGAAAAATATTCTATACTGAAGAAATAATTTGGTTCAGAGTTTTTTAGTTCTCTTAAAATTAGCTGGAAGCATTCATAATTATTTTAAAAGATTTGTCACAGAAAAGAATAGGGCAAACATTTAAGACTCACAAAGACCATCAATATGTCTACGTTACCAATTCTGAATTTATATATTAGTTCCAATCTTCCTCTGGCCCATCACATTCCAAATGTCCCTATTAAAATTATATGATGACCCAAAGGTATTAAAAAAATCGAGTTAATGAGTGAGAATGGGATTTCTCCCAATCCATTGAATTCTGTGGAACAGCTCTCCTTCAAATTCCAACCCCAGCCCATTCTTAACACTTTTAAGTCTTTTTTAGTCTCTCTTGGTCCAGCATAACATTTCCAGAGGGGCTAATCCTTCTGGACGCTCACTAACCACACACCCCTGTTCTGCTCGGCTTCTTCCCCTTCCCTTTGTTCTTGTAACTCATCTGTCTGGTACAGAAAACGCACAGCCTCACCTGAGCATTGAGCACCCTGCACAGAGAGTGCTCAGCTCAATTTTCTAAAACAGTTAAAATAAAAATAGCTTCAATTTACAAATAGAAGGACAAATGCTGAATTGGGAAGAAACTTTCTGTATATCTCTCAGTGAGTCAGCAGCGGATCTCTCCTCAGTAAAAGCAAATGGAATAGTATAGTCACTAACGGCTCCAAAACAAGAATAAGCCATTGTTAGGCCAAGTTTTGGCGTCACTTACTAGTGATGACCATTTAAGAACACGCAGAACACTTGTAACTACTACCAAATCGTTCTGAGGACGGAACACCAGGCAAACTTCTACCAGAACTGAGAGCACGCTGTGCTATTAAGCCAGGAACAACGCTGTGTATTAATTCTTCCATCCCCCATGGGGTGGCTTCCAGTGCCTACAGAATGAAGTCCTTCCCCTCAACTAGTATGAAACTACACAACCTAATTTTTAAATACATAACCTATATGCTAGACATACCAAAGGTGCCAGTTACCACACTTTTGTCTCTCAGCTCCAAACCTACCCTTCTATATACTTGGCCTTGAGATGCTGAGGCTGGGACCTTACAAACAGCATTTCTGCATTACCAATGTCTCCCTGAGTTCCACCAACTATAGCTGGAGGACGCAAGACGAGACAAGGAAGAAAAGAATTAGTCCTTCCTGTTTACTTCCGGTGTGCTTCCTGTTTACTTCCTGTGTGCTTTCTGTTACTGTGACCATCCTGCTAGCAATGCTTCTTTGCCCCAGGAGTGGCCGGTTTTTCCTATCAAGGCAGCTAAACTCTGTTCATCATTTTCCTACCATTTGTAGAACCAGCCTCACAGTGGACCCCTCAGAGACACCACTTCAAGCCACCCAGCTCCCCCGTCAGATGCCTGAGGCCCACCCCACAGAACCTCTTCTGCAGATTTCTAGGTTTTAATAATTCCAATTTCTTCCCAATGTTCCCCTAGCCTTGACCACATAATTATGAGATTATTTTGTAATTATATATGAGTGTATATGTATATATATGACGAGTATATACATATATACACATATATACTCATCACGTCCCTTCAAACTTATTATACATTCTTAGAGGATAGTTTCTAGAATCAATGTATCTTCTTATCTCTTACAGTCCTGGAGTCCAGCAGAAACTTATAATAAACATTTGCCAGACTGACTCAAATAGAACTGAACTGTCTACCAGCAGGTTGTCTATGCTCTTCTCTCAATAGCCTGAGCCCCTGGATGATAACACACCACATCATAGACCATTCAGTAGGTCAACACAACAGATTATGACTAGTTCCTTTCTTTGATCTTAATAACACTCCTTAATCAAAAGAAATAATTCTTCTTGACTATGGTTAGTAAGTTATCTAAAATAATGAACCAAATCATAGTTAAGACTGTATTTCGGGATTTATGGGAAACTCTGACTGCTTTTGTGATTAGTGTGTAAGTCACTGAATGCCTTAGGATCTGAATGTAGGGTAGCTTTAGCCAGTGATTTGAGCTAATGAGGCTATTATGTGATTCACCTTAAATTTCCCCCAAAGTCATTAGCCACAGAATTATTTTCCAGAATTGTTCTATTGGTGATTATAAAGCAAATGGGAGATTTGAAATCAGGGTAAATTCCGTTTTCTTTTATAATTAAATGCTACCCTGGTCTCTATCTGTAATTAATATACTCTAATTGTTTTTATCTCTGAGATAATAAATTGTGAAACATAAAGGTATGCAATTTAATAAATGTGTTTGGTAATATAAATACAATGGAATTATATGTGCTAGAGACAAGAGTACAGAAGTGATGCATTATTTCATCTTAATAAAATGAGAATTAATTGATTCTATTTACCCTGGTTAACTTATCCTCATTACTTAAGAATCTTTTTTTTTTTTTTTAGTTCTACAATAGTAGACTCTAGAAATGCTCCTTCATTTAACAAAAGACCTCCATTTAAGAAAACAAAACTTCTATTCATATTAATTTCACTGGCTCCAGCAACATTCCCTCCAAAGTTGTGTGTTAATAAGTCATGGTCTAGTCATCTGGTAAAAGACTCCCCTCTCATAAAAGAAGCCCAAGGTTCTAAGTGTAACCCTCTAAAAGGAATATATATGAAAAGTTTGACTCAACTCAGCAAGCTCCTTTCTCTCTATTTTATGATGTCCTGATACCTCGGCTGATATTAATCATATCATAGCCTCATCAATATTACCTACACTGTTATTTCAACTTGGCGGATTATCTCATCCAACAGCAATGATCGAGCATCTACATGAAAAATGAGAAGGTTTCAAAAATCCTGGGCTTCATTCTATTCCTCAAATATGGAGTGCCACTTTTCTATGAAAATGTGTTCCTGCTGCGCAGGAGGAGACACACCCAGCTGTCAAGTTCACAAGATAGACAATATGGCAACCTGACCACCGATATATGGAATATGACTCTGGGCGCAAAACAATGCTTTGTTTACCTGGGAAGTGGAAAGTGAACACTTGGACTAGTGACAACACTTGGTCTGACTCCAATAGGAGCACTCGATGAGTCAATGCACAGATTTTTACTTTTTTAAGATAATAGGATACAAGGAAGGTCACTCAGATGACAACTTAATCAGAACTGTAATGTTGACTCGCTATAATTTGGCACTTTGATGCCTTATGAAAAGTACACATGTACTCATAGAGTGAGAACACTGGAAATCCTTTAAGATACCAGGTAGACTCATGCTCTCTAGTTTATAGATGAGGAAAATAAAACCCAAAGAGTTTCCATGACTTGTCCAAAAATTTCATAGCTAATTGGAAGTAGTAGAATGTGGATTAGAACCCACATCTCCTTATAATCTACTGCCTATTCTTCTAAATTAGGTTGTTTATTTGGAGATACAAGCATCACATATCTACTGTGCATGTACTTTGTTTATGTTAAAGAAAAACTATCACTCTTAAACGGGGGAATATAAGGAAATAGAATTTTTTTAAGAAGACAAAAGTGGCTAGAGGGATGACATAAGCTTCAGCAATTCTCTGATCAACAGCCTCTAAGTTTCTCCATCCATGAGCAGAGGCTGGAGCCCCCTTTCCAGTTGACCGTTCCCTGAAGCTATTATAGATTTGCCCATTTGAAATAAGCCAACTTTGGTCTTTTCCCCAAGAATAAATAAAGAGTTCTATGTGTATACTCCCCTCTACAATGCATCTAGTCTGAGATAGAGCATAAATCTTCAGGATCTCATCTTAAAATATTTAAGCATTTTCATCAAAACTTGCACAGTGCTATTGCTGGTGGCTGAGGAAAAGACAAAAGGAAGGAGAGCTATAAGAAAATATTTTACCTAAATAAGAGATTTGGGGGGGCCATCTGGGCAAATTTATCAATGGACCCTTCAAAATATTATCTGTTTTTTTAATCTTGCTGAATATTAATCTTAATAATACTGCCATTTACCTAGCTGCTTCATTTATTTATTTTGCCTCTTAATATGCTTCTCATTACTGCACATATCTTTCAAAATATACATATGAGAAATAAGGTCGCTGGACTGGAACACTGTCACAAGATAATAGTTTGCTGTTGCTAGATAAATGCCAAGGTAAAGCTAGACATTTATTGAAAGTAAATGTCGAGGCAAATTGAGAAACATTGATTGTAAGAAAATGTTCTAATACGGTAGCTTCATCTCTGTTGTACCAAATGATGCATGTTGATGTGATCATTTTCTTTAATAGATCTTAGTGCAGTCAAGTTAAAGGAGCTCCCCGTATGACAGAGCAACTACCTTTGGATTGTTGAAAAGAACCAAACTTGGCATGATATGCAGCCAATCCAACAGCTGTTCGTAGATAATAAGCCTAGTTCCCGCTCCAACAAGTCATGTGTACCAATGATTTCTCACTAGCAGAGGCTACTTGTATTCCAACTGTAAATAAAGATTGGCTATTGTACAATTTGGTTTGATATTTTTCCTTCTAAAGGGTTTATGTACTGTATTTTAGACATGTCTTGGCACGTATACATAAATATGCATATTTTAGATACATGTAAATGTAAATTTTATATATATAAAATGTAAATTATATATATATGCATATATATACAGAAAATTTAACAAGAGATGGCCAAAGTCTTTGCCTAACCTTACAGATAACAAAATATGCCAGAACAAGCGTGTAGAAACAAAAATCTAGTCCAGATTTTGAAAATGCAATGTTTTGACCTTTCAAAAATTGGCTCCCAAAACACACATTTGCTATTTTGGAAAACACTTCCAAATTTTCAGAGATGCCAGCTCACTGAGCGAATTCTGTTCCAGGAGGTTCAACTTAGGATGGTGGGCCATCCAAGCTGGCCTGAGTGAAACCACAAGGGAGATCCAGAAACAAGAGGCTTCCTTAGAATTGAGAAAAAGTATGATTCTCTAGAAGGAATTCCTCAGTGTATTGGTACCACAGGGAAAACAGCCCAAGGTCATTTCACTGGAGACCAGTTTTGCTTAAAGAGAAAGAAGATACCAAATTAATTACCTAAACTTCTTTAGCGTTCATAAGCCTAGAAATAGACTTTAATTTTATAGCATATATTGAAAACAGCTTTTCTCAAACTTCCAAGCTCTGAAAGGCAGACAATAAAAGAAACAGAATTTCAGCTGAAGAAAAGTACATGGAGAGAATAAAGATAATGGGGAGGTAGAAAAATGTGTGTAAAAATACAGTTTCACTTACCTCTTCTGGTCATG